>NC_133429.1:8958922-9258922 GCF_011762505.2 Arvicanthis niloticus | reverse complement strand
AAGGTGATGGCTGTAAAAATGACTGAAATGGACAAAGAAAGACAGGAGGAAGATGAAATAGTGGGTCTGTGGCCTGTCAAGCAGGGCTTCAGATGTGGCCCTTTCCTGTGCAGCTTGATGGGTTTCTCTGTTGTCAGGGCAGTCGTTCTCAGCACTGACCTTCCTCAGCCTGGTTTCCCCCTTCTCACAAGGACACAGTGAATATTTATCTCAGGTATGGACAGACATGGTGCTTTTACCCAAAACACAATAAATACCCTCTTCTCCCATATATTGATAATTTAGAAGCATTGGGTTGTTATTCTAGCAAGAGTATGTAACTCAAACCTGGATGGCATTGGATAAAGCTATAGGGGGCATATCCATGACGTCAACTGCAGCAAGTGTGGTAGGATTATTCATATTGCAGCCATGTTTCCAGCCTCTCTTTCTTTAGCATGTGGTGCAATCAAAGCCTCTACTATAGGTGCAGAGACCTGAGACTGCTTGGGAGTGTTTCCTTTTACAAGAAATAGACATTTCCCCATGCTGCCCTCTGAGAACAGAACCTCAGGACATCAGCTATGTATGGTATGAGCTGCAGGACTGAGCTCCACTTTGGGCCCTTTCCTCTCATAGCTGTTTGGAATCCCAGTGTCTTAGCATAAAGGCTACATTATCTAAATTCATCATATTACCTGAATGTAAAAGATGAGGTCCACTGTGTATTTCAATTCTGTCTCTAAAAGGAGACTAAGTAAAGACCCTTGAGACCATCTCAATCTTGTCTTTCTGATTTGTGATGAACTTCTGTGTGATTCATGTCACCAGCCATGCTAACTGCAACACCTTGACTCATCTTCTGGGCAGTATGAAGATTTGTTAGTGATCCCTAGAAGACAGAATTGAGTGCATTAGAGTGGTAGACCTTGGAACCATTTCCTTTTGTGGTCTCACTGTCCACATGTTTTCATCATGTCATAGGAACATTGTTCCGTGAACAGGTTGTTGGTTCTTTACAGGAGATCAAGATCTCACCAAGAAGTCAAGTGTTTCCCAAAACATCAGTAGTCTCGCTCAGACTCTGATAACTCCAGAGTTTGACCTTCACTCATTGGACACTTGCTTCAACCCCCTCACTGAGTGCAGGGTACTGGAACAGGTATGACCTTTGGAGAGATGTGGTATATTTAATGTTGGAGGTGGAGATGTGTTGGGCCCCATTTTGTCCCTGTTTTGGACCTTGAGAACAAACCCAAGCCTGACTCTGGTTCTGAGACAAAATACGGCCCAACAGAGATGGAAGGCAGAAGACCCAATCATTGAACTGACATGGGTCAGATTCAGTGCATATCTGGAGAAGAGGTTCTGTCTGCATATATTCCCAAACAGCAGATGCTGCATGCTGGCTGCCAGAGAGACTGATTAAACAAATAGACAATAATAACAAGTCAGTCTGGCGGTTCCTCAGAAAATCAGACATAGCACTACCTGAGGACCCAGCTATACCACTGCTGGGCATATACCCAGAAAATGCCCCAACATATAACAAAGGCATATGCTCCACTATGTTCATATCAGCCTTATTTATAATAGCCAGAAGCTGGAAAGATCCCAGATGCCCTTCAACAGAGGAATGGATACAAAAAAATGTGGTATATTTACACAATGGAATATTACACAGCTATTAAAAATAATGAATTTGAGAAATTCTTAGGTAAATGGATGGAACTGGAAAATATCATCCTGAGTGAGGTAACCCAATCACAAAAGAACACACATGGTATTTACTCACTGATAAGTGCATATTAGCCCAAAAGCTTGAAATAGCCAAGATTCAACTAACTGACCACATGAAGCTCATGAAGAAGGAAGACCAAGTGTGGGTGCCTCAGTAACAAAGGAGTAACAAAATACTCAAGGGAGCAAATATGGAGACAAAGTGTGGGACAGAAACTGAAGGAGAGGCCATCTGGAGACCATTCCACCTGAGTATCCATCCCATGTATAGTCACCAAAGGTAGACACTGATGTGGATGTCAGAAGTGCATGCTGACAAGAGCCTGATATAGCTGTCTCCTTAGAGGTCTGCCAGAGTCTGACATATTCAGAGGCAGATGCTCACAGCTAACCATTGAACTGATGAAGGGGTTCCCAATGGAGGAGTTAGAGAGCAGAGTGAAGGAGCTGAAAGTGTTTGTGGCCCCATGAGCAGAGCAACAAAAGCAACCAACCAGAGCTTCCCAGGGTCTAAGCCAGCAGACTGGGAGCATATAGGGGGGAGGGACCCATGACTCCAGCTGTATATGTAGGGGAGGATGGCCTTGTTAGACATAGCTGTGAGAGGAGGAGACCCTTGGTCCCATGAAGGCTGAACACCAAGTGGGGTGGGGGGAATTCAAGGGGGCAGGAGTTGGAGTGGGGGGTATGTGGGGGCACATTCTCCTAGAAGCAGGAGAAGGTGGGATGGGATAGGGGATTCCTGGGTGGTGGAGGGAATGGTGTAAGGGGATAAAATCTGAAATGTAAATATAACATCCAATAAAGAAAGATGAAAACCCATCCTTTCCTGTACAACATCTTTATTCAAGTGTGTAGGGAAAAATATGTAGACACCAATGGCAATGAAATAACAACAGGAACTAATATCAGATGATATCTAGTTTAGGATCAAATTTCACATTTATAATTTCATTACTTGTACAATTAAGACAGACATACTCAAAGATGTCTTGGCTGGAAATGATTAACCTTCTGCCTGAACCTATTTAAATACCACTCACATGTCAAGAACACATTGAAAATAATGCAGTTCTCATTTATTCCAGGCAAGAATAGACTTAGAAAGTATAAATTTCAGAAAAGCTTCACCATATTCTGGGAACCACGGCAAACTTAACCCGAGCCTTCATTTTGAGACTTCATATCTCAGCCTTCGTTTCTAGTTCTCCCTCTGCTTTTGTATTACTGAGATGTCAGAATGGTTCACTACATGCATTGCCATGAAGAACGGGTGCGGGGAAGGAATATAAAATAACCACACTTTAGAGGAGGATCACACTTGGGGCGGGGTGAGAACAATGACCTGGTTTAGCTGTACTAAACTAGGATCTTCCATGAGCATTTTGGAGGGAACTCGGTCAAAATCCGAGGTCACAAAACCCTAAAGAGCCCCACCAGAACAGGCACCTTGGGTCTTCAGTGACCCTCATCTGCTGCATTGCTACAGGGCCTCAGAGTGGCTGTTCCCATACCTGAAAAGTGTGCTGATGGAGGGAGGGGGCTGTAGGTTTGGTGACAGTGGGAGCTGTAGATGAATGGAGCTGGATCCGTGGGGAAGCTTGTAACCTTGGCTGAAGAATAGCAGGCATGATGTAGGGTATTTCTGGAGGAGAAAACTCCAGGTTTCACATTGGGGAAACTTTGGGGAACAGAAATGGGAATCTCTCTCCTTTGAGATCCTGCATGCACAACATGGATGGTGGAGCAGACCAGTCTCTTACTGTGTTTCAATCCTGGGGGAATGACACAAGTGCTATGGACTAGGACCACAGGAAATTAGGACTCTGGGGCCTGGGAAAGCTGGATGGGGGCAGGGTGGGCAGGTAAGAGCGTCAGGGAGGTTGTCTTGTCTTAGAGCAGTTGGAAGTCCAGGGTACCCAGGAGGGACAGGCACACATCTCCATAGCCATGGAGGAAGAAGGCCGGCTGGAAGTTCAACATCCTGGGGACCCCGGAGGGCGGCGAGGCACCTTGGCACAGTTCCCACCCATGCCTCACTGAGATCCCTTTTCTCAATCAAGTCTCCGGGGACCCTGTCCCTTCTCTGTCGCACCCGCAGCGCCCCGGGCCCAGGCGATCTCCCTTGTCCCGCCCCGGGCTCGGCTGGGCCGCAGCGCTGCTTGGAGCCGGGGCGGGGCGGGGCGCCGCCATTGTGGATCCGACGGTCCAGAGCCTCCGCCTGCGCGCAGCGGCGCCGGGAGCCTCGGGGATCCGAGGGCGCGGGCGGGCGGGGAGGCGGGCAGAGGAGGAAGGGAGCGGTTGGGAGCCGGGCAGCCGCAGCCTCAGGTTCCTCTCCTCAGCGGCGGCAGCGCCCCCTCCTCCCGCGCCTCAGCCGCCTGCGTCCCTCAGGAAAGATGCCTCAGCCCAGGGCTGTGAGGAAGGGACCCGAGTCACCGCCCGAACCGCGGCTGCCGCCGTCCTCTGAAGTCGTCAGCGCTGCCCTCGCGGGCGGCTGGAAGCAGGACTCGCCGCAAAGCCCTAGGAAGACAGAGCTCGGCCGAGGCTTGGCATGTTCACTCTGAGCCAGGAAATCCGCTCCTGGAGCTGCCCTCCCTTTGCCAGAGGTTGGGAGCATTTGCAGCAGAATTGGTGGCTTTCCCTCCTCCTCCATACATTCCTCCTCCTCCTCCTTTTTCAATTTTTCTTCTTCCTGGGAAGTGAATTGCTGATGCTATGGGGACTTTATTCATTTATGATGCAACTGGATTCGTTTCCGGATTAGTTGCAGGAATTGAAATTTGAAAAAAGGAGATTTTTTTTTGTTTTTGTTTTTTTTTTTTGAAAGAAGTGTTCACTCTTTAGGTTTTTTTACTTTTAATTATTACTTTATTTAAATATACAATTTAATTGTATTATTTTCTTAAAATGTTAAATCTATATTTTATGGAAACTTACCCTTAAGATATATATGTTATGGGTAAAATTGAAGATGATTCCTTTAAGGGAGGTGACTGGTGTTTACTGGATGTTTACTTCAGCACAGGCATTGTATGACAGTTGTTGAAATAACAAGTGGCTTATTTTTTAAAACCATATCTTTAAAATTTTAGGTTCAGGTAGTAGTCTTAGACATTGTAATGTCATTGACAAGAAAACCAGCAGAAACTGAAGCAAACATGTCCGGAGAAGTGTGTGTGAGGCAGTTGGAGCAGTTTAGTTTAGATGGGCCAGCCGAGACCAATGGGCAGTGCTTCAGTGTGGAGACGTTACTGGACATACTCATCTGACTTTATGATGACTGCAATAATTCTCCACTGAAAAGAGAGAAGAACATTCTTGAATATCTAGAATGGGGCAAGTTTTCTTTTTAATACCCTTAATGTGTAGCTGGGCATAAACATTATTAACTATGGTGAAAATGATGTGCATATCCTTAAAAAAAGAACAAACGTCAATTAGCCAAGACTTTTCTCTCCCAGTTTTTCATAACTCTTTGCCAGGAGTAAAACTGTGCCACCTAATTGTTGCCTTGTTTGGCCTTGCTGTGTGTGAACTCAACTGTGCTTGGGGACAGCGGTGGGAGCTTTAAACTAATGCTGGGATTGGCAAAATTGGATTATTGAGCACAGTTGTCACAGCCATTCAGTGGGATGGTATTTGTAGGTTGGAACATTTCTTCCCAGTCTCTGAAAATTACTGGAGATGAGAGAAATTGAAGTCCCCGTGTTTATCTTAGGACAACAGGAATGTGGAGGTGGTGATCAATGGGTTTAATTTCATCTCTGTATAGCTCAGGCAAAGGAAACTACTATCCATGTAATTTCCAAAAATTACTAGGTGCCTGAGAAATAATAGAAATTTTGTGTGTGTGTGTGTGTGCGCGTGCGTGTGTGTGTGCGTGTGTGTGCGTGTGTGTGTGCGTGCGTGTGTGTGTGTGTAAAGCAGATGTAGTAGGAGAATGTGTGGAGGCTGCTCCATCTGCCTTAGATTTTGTTCTAAATTGAACTTGTATTTACACAGGCTAGATGTGACTCAGGTGACGTGTAGTAGTGGACTAGATCAGTGCTGGGGGCAAACACTGCATGGTACCTTCAAGGTAGAAGGCTTGTCTGAACTCCTGGAGCCTCTGATGTCACTCAGAGGGAAATCTGACATCTAGCAGTGGCCATCATTGCCCAGGCTGGTAGAGAGGGCACAGTAGCTCTGGAAGGGTTTGGGCCATCTAGAATTTCGTGCTGTTGAAATACTTGTAGCTATCTAAATGATTTTTTTTTATATTGAAGATCTTCATTCCCATTTTACCCTTAATTTTCTGAAGTAAAAAATTAAGTACCCGTTGTTGTTTGTGTTTTCAAATTCATTCAAAATTTGTTTCTCAGGTCAACTCCCACTTTAAGAATGCCTACATGAAGCAATTTTAATTCTCCAGTATTCCAGTATTAGAATAATGATTGATAGTAGCACAATGTTCCAAGGTTTAAAAAATGTCCACATGTGAATGGGATGATTTCACAAAGCAGTTTGTCCTCATCATGTGGGAAACATAAGAAATCTTAAAGCAGTTGTCAGGCAACTTCTCTCTTGAGAGTAGGTAATTTTTATGTTGGCACTGACTTTGCATCTACCTGCACTTTTTGTGCAGAATACAATATTTTATGAAGCATAGGGAGTTCTACACCCGGTGTTTCATAAACGTAGGAATTCTGTGGCGTTTCTTTTTTTGAAGACTTAAAAAGGTTTCAATACCTCAGAGTTGTAATTTGAGTCCTTCAAGTGACAGCTTCAATAGTGATACTATAGTCTGTGATTATGATTGTCATTTAGTATGTTATTCATTTGCAAGACGGTAGGAGAAGCTCTTTGTACATAGCAGTGGCAAATATAATTTAAAATAGTGTATAAGAGAAAATGCAGTTCCATAGGCTTCCTGATGTGTAGTAGTATTCTGTATCTTATTAAAATAACCTTACGTATCTTTCATTACGTATCTTTTCTATGCTTATGAAGACACTTTGCAAACATACATGCATACATATTTACTTATACTAAAAAGTTTAAAAAATGAAGTGTTTTGCTACATTCACTATATTTTTTAAATTTTTTCCTGGAGTGAGGGCCTTACATAGGTCTTGAAGTTACTATGTGACTGAGGCTGGCCTTGAACTCCCAATCCATCCAGCTGTCTCTCTACCTTTCCATTGCTGGCATTACTGTGCACTACCATGCGCAAATTAGATAGTGCTGGGAATTGAGCCAAGATCCTTTATATATGCTAGGAAGTACTCTGCCAATTGAGTTGATCACCAGTCCAAATTCACCTCCATTCTTAATAATAATTTCATCTTACCTTTTTAGTTGTCTGATATTTGGTATGATGAAGCTCTACAGTCTCATAATCCTTACTGGCACTTTAAAAAGGATTTATTTTTATTATTTTAAATTTTATATGTGTGTGTGTGTGTGTGTGTGTGTGTGTGTGTGTGTCTTGTGTAGGTATGTACTGTTAGTGCAAGCTCCATGAGAAGGCCCCAGATATCTGATCCTCTTCGGAGCTGGATGCTGGTGGTTGTAAGGTGTCTGACTGGGTGCTAGGAATCAAATTCAGGTCCCCTGGAAGAATCATTTGCCCTCTAAGCTGCCAAACCATCTCTTCAACTCCGAGAGAAAAGTTTTAAAATTATAAAAATATATATTTCTTTTTCAATATTATAATAGCTTACATCATTTCCTCTTCTTCCTTCCAAACCCTTCTATAACCCTCTTTCAAATTCATGGCTTCTGTTTTCACTAATTTGTTTACACACACACACACACACACACACACACACACACACACTCACACACTTATAAATACATAAATACAACATGCTTAGCATGTATGGTATTTGTATTTATGTTTTCAGGGGTGAACAATTGGTGTTGGATGACCAGTTGGTGTATTCTTCCAGGGGAAGAGAGAATTAGAACTTTTAAGGAATTACTTCTGTGTACTTTAGGCTCTTAAGCCTCTGCTGTGCTCTTCCCTTCATAAGAGTTATGAGTGGAAGTGTTGTAGAGATGTATCATAAGTGGTGTAATTTACTGTCTTTGAGCTATTGGGGATCTTAGATTAAGCATGATAGTATATTTTTTTGTTATTGCATTGAGTCATTTCCTCTTTATTTATTAGTCTACTACTACATTTTGGGAAATGTTCTATATCATTCCCATTGCAATAAAATGTATAAAAATATCTAGATTAGGTTTTTGGATTGTGAATTGACTTCACCTTAAATTTTTAGTGAATTATTAACTTTTGGTCATGGAAATGTATAGGGATATCATTAAGGTTAAATTTTATAGGTGGCAGCTCTGCCCCCACTCTCAAAGAACTCAGAGGAAGTGGGGATCCCAGGAGTTCTAACCCGGGCAGTATCTTAGGTAAGCAGACAGCAATGCCCACCCTAAACAGGGAGTAACTGGGACCCACTAGGACCCAGGAAGTCACTCCTGGCCAGGAGCACTGGTTCTTTCCTGTCTGCACCTGAGCACTGTGCAGATATTGGGCCCTAGCTCTTACCCCATAGTAACACCCACCACACACAGTTCTGATACAGCCAAGATAATAGGAAAGACAGGCTCCAGTCAGAGACAGGGCAGGTAGCACTAAAGAGAACCAGATGGCAAAGGGCAAGGACAAGAACATAAGCTTCAGTAACCCAGGGTACTTGGCATCATTAGAACCTAGTTCTCCCACAAAACAAAGTCCTGAATTCCCCATATTACTAGGAAAGCAAGATTCAAATTTAAAATCACTTCTAATGATGATGTTAGAGGACTTTAAGAAGGATATAAATAGCTGGGGGATCCATAGAACCCATAGCCAGCGCTAGCACGCCCTGTCCGCCGCTCGCCCCTCCTGCAGTCTGAGGCCTGCGGGTAAGTGCACCCAGGAGACCCCCAGACACATTCTGGGGGATCCATAGAACCCATAGCCAGCACTAGCACGCCCCATCCGCCGCTCGCCCCTCCTGCAGTCTGAGGCCTGCGGGTAAGTGCACCCAGGAGCCCCCCAGACACATTCTGGGGGATCCATAGAACCCATAGCCAGCGCTAGCACGCCCTGTCCGCCGCTCGCCCCTCCTGCAGTCTGAGGCCTGCGGGTAAGTGCACCCAGGAACCCCCAGACACATTCTGGGGGATCCATAGAACCCATAGCCAGCGCTAGCACTCCCTGTCCACCGCTCGCCCCTCCTGCAGTCTGAGGCCTGCGGGTAAGTGCACCCAGGAGCCCCCCAGACACATTCTGGGGGATCCATAGAACACATAGCCAGCGCTAGCACGCCCCTTCCCCTGCTCGCCCCTCTTGCAGTCTGAGGCCTGCGGATAAGTGCACCCAGGAGTCCCCCAGACACATTCTGGGGGATCCATAGAACCCATAGCCAGCACTAGCACGCTCCTTCTGCTGCTCGCCCCTCCTGCAGTCTGAGGCCTGCAGGGTCTGAGTCCCAGACCAGACCTCTACCAGGTCTGCAGTTGTGTGGACCCCAGATTCCACCTGAGACATACTGGAAGGTCCGCTCAACCCAGAGCCACAGAGGAACAACTGAACTCAGAGTGTCAGACAACATACCCTGAGATATCCAAGAGGAGACACTGCACCCAGAACAGCAGACATCTAGCTAGACTGCTACCTTGGAGGCACCATATCCTGAGGCATCCTAGAGATACCACTGTAATCAGGGCAGCTGGAAAAAAACCACAAAGACATCTGGACTCCTAGAAGACCAAACAAAAGCGAGACAACTGGAAAGACAGGCTTCAATCAGAGACAGAAGTACAGGTAGCACTAGAATTAACCAGATGGCAAAAGGCAGGCGCAAGAACGTAAGCAACAAAAACCAAAGTTACATGGCATCATCAGAACCCAGTTCCCCCATCATAGCAAGCCCTGAACACCCCATCACACCAGAAAAGCAGGATTCAGAATTAAAATCACTTCTCATGATGATGATAGAGAACTTTAAGAAAGACATAAATAACACTCTCAAAGAACAGATAGAAACCCTTAGAGAGGAAACACAAAAATCCCTTAAGGAATTACAAGAAAATGCAACCAAACGGGAGAAGGAATTAAACAAAACCATGCAGGATCTAAAAACAGAAGTAGAAACAATAAAGAAATCACAAAGGGAGAACACCCTGGAGATAGAAAACTTAAAAAAACGATCAGGAGTCATAGATACAAGTATTACCAACAGAATACAAGAGATGGAAGAGAGAATCTCATGTGCAGAAGATACCATGGAAAACATAGACACAACTGTCAAAGAAAATGCAAAATACAAAAAGCTACTAACCCAAAATATACAAGAAATCCAAGACACAATGAGAAGGCCAAACCTAAGGATAATAGGAATAGATGAGGGGGAAGACTCCCAACTTAAAGGACCAGTAAATATTCTCAACAAAATTATAGAGGAAAACTTCCCTAACCTAAAGAAAGAGATGTCCATAAATATACAAGAAGCCTACAGAACTCCAAATAGTTTAGACCAGAAAAGAAATACTTCCCGCCACATAATAGTCAAAACATCAAATGTACAAAACAAAGAAAAAATACTAAAAGCAGTAAGGGAAAAAGGCAAAGTAACATATAAAGGCAGACCTATAAAAATTACACCAGACTTCTCACCAGAGACCATAAAAGCCAGAAGATCCTGGACTGATATCATACAGACCCTAAAAGAACATAAATGTCAGCCCAGACTACTATACCCAGCAAAACTGTCAATCATTATTGATGGAGAAACCAAAATATTCCATGACAAATCCAAATTTACACAGTATCTCAACACAAACCCAGCACTTCAAAGGATAATTGGTGGAAAACTCCATCACAAGGAGGGAAACTACAACCTGGAAAAAGCAGGAAAGTAATCTTCCAAAAACCGTAAAAGAAGGTAGCTACACAAACATATCCCCACTGCCAATAACAAAAATAACAGGAAACAACACTCATTTTTCCTTAATATCTCTTAATATCAATGGACTCAATTCTCCAATAAAAAGACATAGACTATCAGACTAGATACGTAAGCAGGACCCAACATTTTGCTGCATTCAGGAAATGCACCTTTGTGAAAAAGACAGATACTACCTCAGAGTAAAAGGTTGGAAAACAATCTACCAAGCAAATGGTCCCAAGAAACAAGCTGGAGTAGCAATTCTAATATCAAATAAAATCAGTTTTCAACCAGAAGTAATCAAAAAAGATAAAGAAGGACACTTCATATTCATCAAAGGAAAAATGTACCAAGAGGAACTTGCAATTCTCAACATCTATGCCCCAAATGTAAGGGCACCCACATACATAAAAGACACTTTACTAAAACTTAAAGCATACATTGCACCCTACACAATAATAGTGGGAGATTTCAACACCCCACTCTCAGCTATGGACAGGTCATGGAAACAGAAACTAAATCGAGACACAATGAAACTAACAGAAGTTATGAACCAATTGGACTTAACTGACATCTATAGAACATTTCACCCTAAAACAAAAGAATACACCTTCTTCTCAGCACCTCATGGTACCTTCTCGAAAATAGACCATATAATTGGTCACAAAACAGGCCTCAACAGATACAAAAAGATTGAAATAATCCCCAGCACCTTATCAGACCACCATGGATTAAGACTTGTCTTTGACATGGACAAAAACATCAGAAAACCGACATACACTTGGCAACTGAACAATGCTCTACTCAATGACAACTTAATCAAGGAAGAAATTAAGAAAGAAATTAAAGACTTTTTAGATTTAAATGAAAATGAGGACACATCATATCAAAACATGTGGGACTCATTGAAAGCAGTACTAAGAGGAAAAATCATAGCTCTAAGTGCTCACAAAAAGAAAGTGGAAAGAGCATACATCAACAACTTGACAGCAAACCTGAAAGCATTAGAACAAAAAGAAGCTAGTATACCCAAGAGGAGTAGACGGCAGGAAATAATCAAACTCAGGGCTGAAATCAACCAAGTCGAAACAAAAAGAACTATACAAAATATCAACAAAACCAGGAGCTGGTTCTTTGAGAAAATCAACAAGATAGACAAACCCTTAGCCAGACTAACCAAAGGGCGCAGAGACAGCATTCAAATTAATAAAATCAGAACTGAAAAGGGAGACATAACAACAGAAACAGAGGAAATTAAAAAAATTATCAGATCCTACTACAAAGGCCTATACTCAACAAAATTGGAAAATCTGGAGGAAATGGACAATTTTCTAGATAGATACCAGGTACCAAAGTTAAACGAGGAGCAGATAAACCACCTAAACAGTCCCATAACACCTAAAGAAATAGACACAGTCATTAAAAATCTTCCCACCAAAAAATGTCCGGGGCCAGATGGTTTCAGTGCAGAATTCTTTCAGACCTTCAAGGAAGACCTAATACCAATCCTCTTCAAGTTATTCCATCGAATAGAAACAGAAGGAACACTACCCAATTCATTCTATGAAGCTACCATTACACTCATACCTAAACCACAGAAAGACCCAACAAAGAAAGAGAACTACAGACCAATCTCTCTTATGAATATTGATGCAAAAATACTCAATAAAATTCTCGAAAACTGAATCCAACAACACATCAAAACAATTATCCATCAAGATCAAGTAGGCTTTATCCCAGGAATGCAGGGATGGTTCAATATTCGGAAATCCATCAATGTAATCCACTACATAAATAAACTCAGAGAGAAAAACCACATGGTCATATCACTAGATGCTGAGAAAGCATTTCACAAAATTCAACATCCCTTCATGTTAAAAGTCTTGGAAAGATCAGGAATACAAGGCCCATATCTAAACATAGTAAAAGCAATATACAGCAAGCCAGTAGCCAACATCAAACTAAATGGAGAGAAACTTGAAGCAATCCCACTAAGATCAGGGACTAGGCAAGGCTGCCCACTCTCACCTTACCTATTCAATATAGTACTGGAAGTCTTAGCTAGAGCAATTAGACAACAAAAGGAAGTCAAAGGGATACAAATAGGAAAGGAAGAAGTCAAAATTTCACTATTTGCAGATGACATGATAGTATACTTAAGTGAACCTAAAACTTCCACCAGAGAACTCCTAAACCTGATAAACAACTTTAGCAATGTGGCTGGATATAAAATCAACTCAAACAAATCAGTAGCCTTCCTCTACTCAAAGGATAAACAGGCAGAGAAAGAAATCAAGGAAATGACACCCTTCACAATAGCCACGAATAAAATAAATTATCTTGGAGTGAATCTAACAAAGCAAGTGAAAGATCTGTATGACAAGAACTTCAAGTCTCTCAAGAAAGAAATTGAAGAACATCTCAGAAGATGGAAAGATCTCTCATGCTCCTGGATTTACAAGATCAATTTAGTAAAAATGGCTATCCTGCCAAAAGCAATCTACAGATTCAATGCAATACCCATCAAAATTCCAAATCAATTCTTCATAGAGATAGAAAAAGCAATTTACAAATTCATTTGGAATAACAAAAAACCTAGGATAGCGAGAACTATTCTCAACAATAAAAGAACCTCTGGGGGAATCACCATTCCGGACCTCAAACTGTACTACAGAGCAGTAGTGATAAAAACTGCTTGGTATTGGTACAGAGACAGAAAGGACGATCAATGGAACAGAATTGAAGACCCAGAAATGAACCCGCATACCTATGGTCACTTGATATTTGACAAGGGAGCTAAATTCATCCAGTGGAAAAAGGACAGCATTTTCAACAAGTGGTGCTGGCTCAACTGGAGGTCAACATGTAGAAGAATGCAAATTAATCCATTCTTATCTCCTTGCACAAAGCTCAACTCCAAGTGGATAAAGGACCTTCACATAAAGCCAGGTACACTGAAAATATTAGAAGAGAAGTTGGGGAAGACCCTCGAATACCTAGGCACAGGGGAAAAGTTCCTGAACAGAACACCAATGGCTTATGCTCTAAGATCAAGAATCGACAAATGGGACCTCATCAAATTGCAAAGCTTCTGTAAGGCAAAGGACACTGTCAACAAGACAAAACGGCAACCAACAGATTGGGAAAAGATCATTACCAATCCTACATCTGATAGGGGGCTAATATCTAATATTTACAAAGAACTCAAGAAATTAGACGCCAAACAACAAAATAACCCCATTAAAAAATGGGGTACAGAGCTAAACAAAGAATTCTCAAATGAGGAAACTCGAATGGCCGAGAAGCACCTTAAGAAATGCTCAACATCCTTAGTCATCAGGGAAATGCAAATCAAAACAACACTGAGATACCACCTCACACCAGTCAGAATGGCTAAGATCAAAAACTCAGGTGATAGTAGATGCTGGCGAGGATGTGAAGAAAGAGGAACACTCCTGCATTGTTGGTGGGGTTGCAAGCTGGTACAACCACTTTGGAAGTCAGTCTGGTGGTTCCTCAGAAAATTGGACATAGCACTACCTGAGGACCCAGCTATACCACTTCTGGGTATATACACCCAGAAAATGCCTCAACAAATAACAAAGACATATGCTCCACTATGTTCATAGCAGCCCTATTTATAATAGCCAGAAGCTGGAAAGAACCCAAATGCCCTTCAACAGAGGAATGGATACAAAAAATGTGGTACATTTACACAATGGAATATTACTCAGCTATTAAAAATAATGAATTCGAGAAATTCTTAGGTAAATGGATGGATCTAGAAAATATCATCCTGAGTGAGGTAACCCAATCACAAAAGAACACACATGGTATTTACTCACTGATAAGCGGAGATTAGCCCAAAAGTTTGAAACAACAAAGATTCAACTACCAGAAGACACGAAGCTCATGAAGAAGAAAGAACAAGTGAGGATGCCTAGGTCTTTCTTAGAAGGAGTAACTAAATAACCAAGGGAGCAAATATGGAGACACAGTGTGGGTCAGAATCATAAGGGGGGGTTGTAGGGAGACCATTGTGTCTGGGTATTCATTCCATAGGCAGTCACCAAAAATAGACGCTGATAGGGATGTCAGGATGGGAAAGCTGACAGCAGCCTGATAAGGCTGTCTCCTTAGAGGTCTCTCAGAGTCGGACATACCCAGAGACAGATACCCACAGCTATCCATTAATCTGATCAAAGTTCCCAATGGAGGAGTTAGAGAGTAAATTGAGGGAACCGTGAACCATACGGGCTGGTGGCCCTGTGAGGAGAGCAAGAATACCAACCAGCCAGAGCTCCCCAGGGTCTAAACCACCAGCCCAGGTGCACATAGGGAGAGACACATGACTCCAGCTGTATATGTAGGGGAGGATGGCCCTGTTGGGCATAGGTGGGAGACAAGATCATTGGTACCCTGAAGGCTGAGCACTGAGGGGGGGGAATCTGAGGGTGGGGAGGGAGGCTGGGGGTAGGTGGGTAACACCTTCATAGAGGCAGGAGGAGGGGGGATGGGATAAGGGGTTCCTGGGTGGTGGGGGAAATATGGTAAGGGGATAAAATTTGAAATGTAAATATTATATCCAATAAAAGAGGGGAAAAATAGAAAAGCGGTTAGAACCAACATTCTTAATAAAATGTCAGCCCTCTTTAAAAAAAAAAAACTATCTTGATACTAAAATTTGTTTTGAGAATTGTATATTGCAGAATGATCAGCCTTGGTGTATCTACTCAACAAGCAAGCTGGGCAGACCTGCTCAAACCTCTGAGGTCCGTGAATTCCATCTGGAGGCAGCGAAGACACAGCATCAGAGGACTGTCAACTTGCTCTCCCCCCCCACTCCTCTTCTAATATCTCAACGCCCATAATCAGCTTGAAGAAGCTAATGATGAGTCAGCGCCCCTATTCCCTGGGCATGGGGACTAAGGTGGTAAATGTTGGGCTGTCTCCCTAGGGAAAAGTAGTGGTTTTGTCGGAATAGAGAGGATTAGCTAGGGTCTATTGCATAGCCATAACCTATTAGTAGAAATCTGTATAATTAATATCAAGATGAAGATATAAATTCTTAAATGGCACCAATTTACTTTGTTTACAAATTTTAAGGTTTTCATTGGCATGAGCTTCTTAGTGATATAAGAGTGAGATGAATATTGTTACTCTCATAGGCATTGTACCAGTATAACACACTTAGGAATACAAAGCTTAGACCCAGTCCTTCTTTAACTTTTTTAACTGATTTGAGATGGTCAGCCTGTGAGTTAAGGGACTATAGCAAATTCATGACTTGGAGTTTATTATAAGGGTGTTCTCTATGTTTTATTTAGAATAGCTGAGTGGAGTTAACAGGCAACAGTCCAGATTACCTTCCATGGATAGCTGGTTTTCAAAACATCAGAAATCCTTAGAATTGACATGACAAACATTTCAGTATTAATGTTCATTTTCATTAGAGACCTGTCTGCTCCGGACAGCTTCCTATGTTAAATTCTAAGAAGAAATTGAGCATCCTTGGAGTTACTCCAGTTGTGGTGAGACAGCCACTAGGCAAGAATTGCCACTTTCCTTCTACAGACAAATTACTGTCCAGAAAGGACACACTTGCAGAATAGTCTACTGATTATATCTGCCTAGACAGAGTAATCAGCCCTTAATAATTCTGCAGCACTAAGGTCTGTCAGATGATCCTGGGCCAGAAGGCAGAAGAACAGATGCTCCAACGTTTTGAAGTAGAGCGAGTGTCCAGGTGTTCAGAGGTCTCTATAAATTGGCTAAGTTTTAGAAGCTATGCTTTGTGCTTCCCACAATTATAGTCAACTCAGTCATTCTGGATTTCTGATGGGGTTGAAAACTTATAGCTATTTACTTTGAGAGAAAAGATCTGAGTGTATGGTCATCAGCTGACATTCATCCTAAAGCCAAGGAAAAAGCCAGGTTCAGAACTAAGTGTTTTAGTTAGGATAGATGACAGAGGTGCTGGTTAGTCAACAAAAGGATGGACTGGGTATTAGGACTATCTTGTACCTCACTGGTACAAATAGGCATAATTATGCTCTAATTGTATTTTGAGAGAAAAGTTTCCTTTTAACAGGAAGGGTGATGTGTAGGAGGAGCTAAGGTGGGAGGAGTACTGAGAGGAAGAAAAGGAGTAAGAAGAGGAGAAGAAGAAGGAGAGGAGAAGCTAGGTGATGAAAGAGAGATAGAGGGGGGAGACAGGGAAGCAGATGTTCATGTATCTCCACCAGTCAAAGATAGTTGATATATCTAGGTTGGGTAGTGGGTTACACCTCTGATTGAACAATACCAAACTTATAAAGCCTATGATTAACATTTCTTAAAAAAATGTATAAATGCAAAATGAAAAGGGGGCATGGGATAGGGGTTTTCTAAGGGGGGGAATGGGGAAACAGGATGGTATCTGAAGTGTAAATGAAAGATCTAATAAAAAAAAAAGAAGGATATAAATAACACTCTCAAAGAATTTGAGAACACAGGTGAACAGGTAGAGGCCCTTAAAGAGGAAACACAAAATCCCCTTAAAGAATTACAAGAGAACACAACCAAACAGGTGAAGGAATTGAACAAAACCATTCAGGACATAAAAATGGAAGGAGAAACAATCAAGAAATCACAAAGGGAGACTACCATGGAGATAGAAAACCTAGGAAAGAAATCAGGAGTCATAGACACAAGCATCATCAATAGAATACAAGCTATAGAAGAGAGAATCTCAGGTATAGAAGATACCATGAAAAATATTGACACAACTGTCATAGAAAACACAAAATGCAAGAAGTTCTTAACACAAAACATCCAGGAAATCTAAGATACAATGAGAAGACCAAACCTAAGGATTATAGGTATAGATGAGAGTGAAGATTCCCAACTTAAAGGGCCAATAAATATCTTTAACAAAGTTATAGAAGAAAACTTCCCTAGTCTGAAGAACGAGATGCCCATAAACATACAAGATGCCTATAGAATGCCAAATAGACTAGACCAGAAAAGAAATACCTCCCATCTCATAATAAACAAAACACCAAGTGCACAAAACAAAGAGAAAATATTAAATTCAGTAAGGGAGAAAGGCCAAGTAACATATAAAGGCAGACCTATCAGAATTACACCAGACTTCTCACCAGATACTATAAAAGCTAGAAGATGCTGGACAGATGTCATACAGACTCTAAGAGAACACAAATGCCAGCCCAGGCTACTATACCCAGCAAAACTCTCAATTACCATAGATGGAGAAACCAAGATATTCCATGACAAAACCAAATTTACACAATATCTTTCCACAAACCCAGTATTACAAAAGATAATAGCAGGAAAGCTCCAATACAAGGAGGGAAATTATACACTAGAAAGAGCAAGAAAGTAATCCTCTTCCAACAAATCCAAAAGAAGGTAGTCACACAAAGATAATTTCACCTCTAATAACAAAAATAACAGGAAGCAACCATCACTGTTCCTTAATATCTCTTAACATCAATGGACTCAATTCCCCAATCAAAAGACATAGGCTAATCGACTGGATACCTAAACAGGACCCAGCATTTTGCTCCATACAGGAAACCCACCTCAGTGACAAAGACAGACTCTACCTTAGAGTAAAAGGCTGGAAAACAAATTTTCAAGCAAATGGTCCTAAGAAACAAGCTGAAGTAGCCATTCTAAAATCTCCAGCCCAAGAACACAAAGGGAGCTCCACCTGTATAGGTAGCTGAGGTTGGCCTTGCCGAGCATCAGTGGAAGTGGAGGGCCTTGGTGCCTGAAAGTTTGACTTCCCTAGTTTTGGGGAATTTGAGAGCAGGGAGGCGGAAATGGGAGAATGGTGTGAGCACACACTCATAGAAACTCTCAGAATTATATGGATTAGACATGACAGAGGCAGGCGGTTAGAAGACTAGATTCCAGAATTCAAACAAAAAATTATCTTGATACTAAAGTTTGTTTTGAGAATTGTATATTGCAGAATACACAGCCTTGGTTTATCTGCTCATCGAGCAAGCTGAGCAGAACTGCTGGAACCTCTGATGTCCTGGAATTTGAGCTGGATGCAGTGAAGACACATCGTCAGAGACATCAATTTACTCTTCCCCCTGCCCCTCTTCTAATATCTCAACACCCATAATCAGCTTGAAGAAGTTAATGAAGAGTTGGCACCCCTATTCCCTGGGCTTGGGGACTGAGGTGGTTAATAATGGGCTGTCTTTCTAGGGAAAAGTAGTGGTTTTGTTGGAACAGGGAGGATTAGCTAGGATTTATTGCATAGCCATAACCTATTGGTAGAAATATGTGTAATCCTTTTAAAGATGAAGTTATAATTTCTTAAATGGTATAAAATTTACTTTGATTTCAAATTTAATGTTTTCATTGGTATGAGCTTCTTATTGATACAAAAGTGAGATGAATATTGTTACTCTCATAGGCACTGTGCCTGTATAACACATTTAGGAATACAAGGCTTCAACCCAGTCCTTCTTTAACTTTTTTAACTGATTTGAAATGGCTAGCCTGTGAGTTAAGGGCCTATAGCAAATTCATGGCTTTGAGTTTATTGTTAGGGTGTTTTCCATATTTTATTTAGAAATAGCTGAGAGGAGTTAACAGATAACAGCCCAGATAGCCTTACATGGATAGTTGGTTTTCAAAACATCAGAAGTCCACAGAATTGATGTTACAAACATTTCTGTATTAATATTCATTTTGATTAGAGACCTGTCTGCTCCTGAAAGCTTCCTGTCTTGGACTCTAAGAAGAAATTGAGCATCTTTGGAGTTACTCCAGTTGTGGTGAGACAGTCACTAGGCAAGAATTGCCTCTTTCCATCTACAGACACATTACTGTCCAGAAAAGGACACACTTGTGGAATGGTCAACTGATTATATCTGCCAACACAGAGTAATCAGCCCTTAATCATTCTGCATCACTAGGTCTGTCAGATGATCCTGGGCCAGAAGGCTGAAAATAGGATGCTCCAACATTTTGTAGTATAGGGACTGTTCAGGTGTTCAGAGGTCTCTATAAATTGGCTACATTTTAGAAGCTATGCTTTGTGCTTCCCATAACTTCAGTTAACTCAGTCATTCTGGATTTCTGATGGGGTTGAAGACCTATAGTCTCATAACCAATCCTGGCTATTTACTTTGAGAGAAAAGATCTGAGTAGATGGTTTTCAGCTGACATTCATTCTAAAGCCAAAAAAAAAAAGCCATGTTCAGAGCTAAGTGTTTTAGTTAGGAGAGATGACAGAGGTTCTGGTTAGTCAACAAAATGATGGATTGGATATTAGGTCTACCTTGTACCTTACTGGTACAAGTTGGTATAGTTATGCTCTAATTGTATTTTGAGAAAAAAAGTTTTACTTTAACTGGAAGGGTGATATGTAGGAGGAGCTAAGTTGGGAGGAGTACAGAGAGGTAGAGGACAAAGGAGAGGAGGAGGAGAAAGAGAGGAGGAGCTAGGTGATGAAAGAGAGAAAGAGAGAGAAAGAGAGAGGTGGGAACATGGAGGCTGATGTTCACATGTCTCTGCCAGTCAAAGATAGTTGATATATCTAGGTTGGGTATTGGGTTACGCTTCTGATTGAGCATTACCAAACTTATAAAGCCTTTGATTAACATTTAAAAATGTATAAAAGCAAAAAGGAAAAGGGGGCATGGGATAGGGGTTTTCTAGGGAAGGGAAATGGAAAAAGGGGATGGCATCTGAAATGTAAATAAAATATTCAATAAAAAAGAAATTAAAAATAAAAAAGAATTACATGATTTTCTCTTTTCTTTTCATCCTTCCAATCCCTCCTTATCCTTCTTTGCTCTTTTTCATATTCATAACATCTCTTTATTAATTTTTGTTCTATAAATATGTTATATATACATGAGTATTTCTAAATTCATAAATATAACCATTTCAGTCTCTTTGATATGGGTATGGATGTTTTCAGGAGTGACCATTTGGTGTTAAAAAGTCAATTAGTGTGCTCTTCTCTGTAGAAGACTTTCTCTAACGTTCAGTATTTCTTAGTTGCCTGTAGATTTTTGTGTAGGCTTTAGGCATCATAGCTTTCCACTGTGCATTCAGTATGCTTGCAACATGTGAAAACAGACCCTTCAGGAAGAAAATGACTCCTTAGGATAATACATACAACACACATTTGGTATTCAGACTACAGGAACAACTCTTTGAAGTAGCAATGAAAAGGAGTAATGATGAAAACTGTAAGTTCTTTAATATGCTGCAGTTATAGTGGAGGCTGCTGTTAAAATGATGGTTAAAGATCCAGTCAAGCCTGGAGCACCAAGAAGATGATATTAAGTAAGGCATTATGGTTGGGCATATCATAAACAAGATGGACAGACAGAAGAAATGACAGTGCTCTGGGACAGTGATGGAATTTTGGTTGCATCCCTCTCACCTCTGGTCTTTAAGATGTTCAGGATCATTTGAAAGGCAGTCTTGTTTTTTAATCTAGCCTTGCTTCTAATTCAGATAACGATGATAGAATTATTTATAAGTAAAGATAGCTTTGAGAAAGAACCACTACGTAGAAGGCCAGTCCTAACCTCCTGTTAGATGAGAGGCTAAATAGGCAGCAACCAAGACCATAGCTGGGACTTTCAAGAAGTTACTCTCAGTTCCCCATCCCCCACTGCTACACATCTTCCTTCAATTTTCTGACCCTCTGTACTTCTTCCCTATCTCCTCCTATACCTAATTCTGCCCACTTTTCCCTCCTGCTCCTCTTCCTTCCAGCTCCCTCCCTCCCTCTACCTCCCATGATTACTTTTTTCTCCATTCTAGGACTGAAGCATCCAGACTTTGGTCTTCCTTCTTCTTGAGCTTCATATGGTCTGTGAGCTGTATCATGGGTATTCTGAGCTTTTTTGGCTAATATCCACTTATCAGTGAGTACATACCATGTGTGTTCTTTTGGGATAGGGTTACCTCACTCAGCATTTTCTAGTTCTATTCATTTGCCTGTGGAGTTCATGAGATCATTGTTTTTAATAGAGAAATAGTATGACATTAGTCAAAATGCCCAACAAGGGGAGAGAGAACATGTAGAAACCATATCCATCGGATAGGCACTGGCCCCAGTTGAGGGATAGGGTCACCCACACATCTCAAAAATATTATTCGAGAATTGTTCCTGTCAAAAGGAAATGCAGGGACAAAGAGTGGAACAGAGACTGAAGGAAAGGTCATACAGAGACTGCCCCACTTAGGGATCTGTTCTATCTGCAGACACCAAACTCAGATAATATTGATGATACCAAAAAGTGCTTGCTGACAGGAGCCTGGTATATCTGTCCCCTGAGAGGCTTTGCCATATCCTGACCAATACAGATGCTCTCAGTCAATCATTGGACTGAGATGAGACCGCAATGGAGGAGTTAGGGGAAGGACTGAAAAAACTGAAAACATTTGCATCTCCAGAAGTATAACAATGATATCAATCGACAAGATCCCTCAGCTTACAAGGACTAAACCACTAACCAAAGAGTACACATGGAGGGACCCATGGCTCTAATTGCATATGTAGTAGAGGATGGCCTTATCTGGCATCAATGGAGGGGGAGGCCCTTGGTCCTGTGGAGGCTTAATGCCCCACTGTAGAGGAATGCTAGGGCAGTGATTCAGGAGTGGATGAGTGGGTGGGGGAGCACCCTCATAGGAGTAGGGGGGAGGGGATGGAATATGGGGTTTGCAGAGGGGAAACCAGGAAGGGAGATAACACTTGAAAAATAATATATATGCACATGTATATATGTACATATATATACAAATTATATAATGTATATAATATATATTATAGTTGAGGGATAGGACCACACACATCTCAAAAAATAATATAATATATATATATATATATATATATATATATCACAAAAAAAGAAAAGAAAAAAAATAAATCTTTAGAAATCTAGAGTGTTTTCTGTAGACATCCTTTTGGATTGGAAGTAAAATGAATATGATTGTACTTAATGTAAATGCTCACTGGATAATGAAATCATCTCAAAATTTGTCAATGTGGACAGCAGGACATACAGTGCATGCAGTTCAGCTCCTGAACTTATGTTCTAATCCATCCCCCAGTGATTAAATATATATATTACCAGACTGAAAGTAAGAAATGGTCTATGAAACATAGATTTATAATCCTCAGCACCAAGCTTGTGTAAAACCCCCATGAAGGGAGGACCTCACCCAAGCCTCAGGAATTTGTGGTCACCCAATAACTAGCAAATCACTGATCTTGATGTAATCAGCAAGAGGTGTATTTTGAGATCAGTGCTGAGGTCAAGACCCATAACCCATACAGGGTCAGTGGGGTCTGACCCAGAGCTTTGGAGGTAGAGGGTATTTAAAGGAAAAAAACCACAACCCGAGTGGAGTGAGGGGAGTCATTGGAAAGCACCTGTGGAAAGTACCAGCCTATTATTTAGTTAGTGTGACAGGCTCAAGGAACTGTCACTTGGAATCATTTTGTACAAGCTTTTCTCAAGAAATTAATCTTGCCAAGTTCCTGGAACCCAGGGCTCACTCACCTACCCCTGGTTCCACTCAGTCGGCTACCAGCTGGCTAGGGGTTTTAAAATTTAAGTCTTTTACTTGCTATATTCATATCTATATGTCCATTCTGCCAGCAGTAGATGCTAATTCTGAGCTTCTTCTAGGTCTCCTGCCTGCAAGCATAACAGAGTATCAATAGTGTCAGAGATTGGTTTTTGCCCATGGGATGGGTCTCAAGATGGGCCAGTCATTGGTTGCCCATTCTCTCTGTCTTTGCTCTGTCATTATCCCTTTAGTTCTTGTAGTCAGGACAAATTTCGATTTCAAGATTTTGTAGGTAGATTGGTGTCCTTATCTCTGCACTGGGAGTCCTGCCTGGCTGAAAAAAAATGTGGCTACTTCAGGTTCCATATCCCCTACTGCTAGGAATCTCAGCTACAGTCACATGCATAGACTCCCCAGAATCTCCCCCATCCCAGTTCTCAGGCAAGTCATAGAGATGCACTGACACCAGCCACAATTTCCATTCACATTCAAGGTTCTTTCTCCTTTTCTCTCCCCACACAAGATCCTGATGTCCTATACCTCTCCCCATCCCCATTCCTCCCCAGTTCCCTCCTTCTGTCCACCTTCATTGACTGTTTTATCCTAGTCCTCTAACTGAGTTGCCTTGTCTGGCCTCACTGGAAGAGAATATGCCTGATCTGCAGTGACTTGTTGTGCCAGGGTATCAAGACATCCAGGGGTGGCTTTCCCCTTCTCAGAGGACAAGGGGAGGTTGGTCAGGGTAAGGGCTGTTTCAAAGGGGGAACTGTGAGGGGGGAGGGCTGTGACTGTGATATAGTCAATAAATACATTAATTAGTTAATGACAAAATATGGGGTCTGAAGAGATACATCAGTGGTTAAGAGCACTTGCTACTTTTCCAAAGGACCGAGTTTCAGTTCTGAGTACCCACATGGCAGGTCACAACTGTCTCTAACTCCAGTTCCATTGGATCTGACACTCTAACAAAGACATACAGGCAGGCAAAAATACTAAGCACTTAAACATAAATTTGAACAAGAGAAGAATAGAATAATTCAAGTATAACACAAACACAGTAAAATGTGCAAATGAAAATTTGACAAGGGAAGAAAATAAATTAGAATTTTCAAATATTATTCCTTTTATAAAATTGTATAAGGGTACATTATCCATAAAGAGATATATACAATATTTATGTAAATTCTAAAATCAAACTTAACCATAAGATATTTTTTTCTAATTGTATATTTAAATATATATGTAAAACTTACGAAGTTTTACATTGATAAAGAACTTGTATTTAACTATGAATATGTGGAATATAATAGAAAATAATTATTATCTAGCATTTATATCTCTAAAGACATTAAACAATTATAGCAAAGTTAGACACACTTATTTGTCTATAAGTAAAAAGGTATCAAGTTTTCTTTAACCTTTATTTTATTTTTACTTATGTGTCTGTCTAGGGATTGGGTGTGAATAAAAGAAGGTGTGCACAAAGGCCAGAGAAGACTGATAAATCTCTTGAAGTTACAGGGAGTTTTGAGCTACTGAGAGTTGATGCTGGGAATCAAATCCACCTCACCTGCAAAAGCAGCTGTAAGTAATACTCAGTCTTGAAGCTTTCTCCACACGCCCACTTTAGTGTTTTATTACGAGTAATTAAAAATAAACAAACAGCTGTGATTGAACTGCAAGCTTAATGTGAATATTTGAATAAATACATAAGTAACTCATACTGGTTTATATAGAAAGAAAGTTATAGGTTGTAAAGCATTCAATGCATTGTCTTCAATATAAGGCTTAGAGTGATAATCACAATGGGCATATGAAATTCTAAGGTGTTATACATCATAATCAATGTGTTATTGAATTCAGTAGAAAGTTACTTGAAACATAGCTGGACTTACAGAGGACACTGGAGTTTCAAAATAAGCAAAATGCATACTATTTCCAGAAATCCCATATTTCAGCATATCAAACTTTGAGAAAGTTGTTCAGAAGTCTAAATGAGAATTCAGACAGGTCACTTAAGTAGAGGTCACATGACTAAATGTATGTCTATATTTAGAGAAAAGAGTCGTATGTATAGAATCTGAAAATTATTATCATGAAAACTTGGCAAGACTGGTTCCTTCTGGTCTGGGCCAGAGCACTGAACAGATCTTGGGTGGCAGTTCTGTCCCCAACCTCCAAGAACCCAGAGGAAGCAGGGATCCCAGTAAATATCCTCAACAAAATTATAGAGGAAAACTTCCCTAACCTAAAGAAAGAGATGTCCATAAATATACAAGAAGCCTACAGAACTCCAAATAGTTTAGACCAGAAAAGAAATACTTCCTGCCATATAATAGTCAAAACATCAAATGTACAAAACAAAGAAAAAATACTAAAAGCAGTAAGGGAAAAAGGCAAGTAACATATAAAGGCAGACCTATAAGAATTACACCAGACTTCTCACCAGAGACCATAAAGCCAGAAGATCCTGGACTGATATCATACAGACCCTAAGAGAACACAAATGCCAGCCCAGACTACTATACCCAGCAAAACTCTCAATCATTATTGATGGAGAAACCAAAATATTCCATGACAAATCCAAATTTACACAGTATCTCGACACAAATCCAGCACTTCAAAGAATAATTGGTGGAAAACTCCAACACAAGGAGGGAAACTACAACCTAGAAAAAGCAGGAAAGTAATCTTCCAAAAACCATAAAAGAAGGTAGCTACACAAACATATCTCCACGGATGTTAGCCCAAAAGCTTGGATTAGGGGAAGACTCAACCCGCAGACCATATGAAGCTCATGAAGAAGGAAGACCAAGAGAGGATGCCTCAGTTCTACTTAGAACGAGAAACAAAAATGCTCAAGGGAGCAAACAGGGAAATAAAACATGGAACAGAAACTGAAGGAGGGCCCATCAGGAGACCATTCCACCTGGGTATTCATCCCATGTACAGCCACCTAATCAAAACACTGTTGTGGATGGCTGGAAGTGCATAATGTGAGGAACATGATATAGCTGTCTCCTTAGAGGTCTGCCAAAGACTAACACACTCAGAGGACAATGTTCACAGTTAACCACTGATATGATCAGGGGTTTCCCAATGGAGAACTTAGTGAGAGGACTGAAGGAGCAGAAAGGGTTAGTGACCCCAGGTGGAAAGCAACAATACCAAACAACCAGAGACCCCAGGGTCTAAACCACCAGCCTGGGAACACATAAGGAGGGACCCAAGACTCCAGAGGTATATGTAGGGGAGGATGGCCTTGTCGGACATAGGTGGGAGAGGAGTTTCTTGGTCCCATAAAAAAAAATGAACACAGAGTGGGGGGGATGTGAGGGCAGGGAGGGAATAATGAGGGGGGATAGATGCAGTCACTACCTCATAGAAGCATGAGGAGGGGGATGGGATAGGAGGTTTCTGGGTGGTGGGAGGAAGTAGGGTAAGGGGATAAAATCTGAAATGTAAATACTACAACCAATTTTAACAACCGAAAAAAAAGTTGTCAGAACCAACATCTTTTAAAAAAATGGGGAATTTTTTTTCTTGATACTAAAACTTGTTCTGAGAATTGTATATTGCAGAATATACAGCCTTGGTGTATCTACTCATCAAGCATACTGAGCAGACCTGCCCAAACCTCCGATGTCCTGGAATTCCATCTGGATTCAGTGAAGACACAGCATCAGAGGCTTATCAACTTACTCTTCCCCCCACCCCTCTTCTAAAATCTCAACGCCCTTAATCAGCTTGAAGAAGTTAAAGAAGAGTCAGCGCCCCTATTCCCTGAGCTTGGGGACTAATGTGCTTAATAATGGTCTGTCTTTCTAGGGAAAAGTAGTGGTTTTGTTGGAACAAGGGGGATTAGCTAGGACTTATTGCATAGCCATAACCTATTGGTAGAAATATGTGTAATCGTTTTAAAGATGAAGTTATAATTTCTTAAATGGTATAAAATTTACTTTGATTTAAAATTTAATGTTTTCATTGGTATGAGCTGTATAATTATTATCAAGATGAAGTTATAATTTCTTAAATAGTACAAAATTTACTTTGATTTCAAATTAAGGTTTTCATTGCTATGAGCCTCTTATTAATATAAAAATGAGACGAATATTGATACTCTCATGGGCATTGTGCCTGTATAACACATTTAGGAATACAAGGCCTAGACCCAGCCCTTTTTTAACTTTTTTAACTGATTTGGGACGGTTAACCTATGAGTTAAGGGACTATAGCAAATTCATGGCTTTGAGTTTATTGTTAGGGTGTTTTCCATATTTTATTTAGAAATAGCTGAAAGGAGTGAATAGACAACAGTCCAGGTTACCTTACATGGATAGTTGGTTTTCAAAACATCAGAAGTCCATAGAACTGACGCTACAAATATTTATATATTAATGTTCATATTGATTAGAGACCTGTCTGCTCCTGACAGCTTCCTGTTGTGGATTCTAAGAAGAAATTGAGCATCTTTGGAGTTACTGCAGTTGTGTGGTGACAGCCACTAGGCAAGAATTGCCTCTCTCCATCTACAGACAAATTACTGCCCAGAAAAGGACACACATGCAGAATAGTCGACTGATTATATCTGCCCAGACAGAGTAATCAGCCCTTAATAATCCTGCATCACTAAGGTCTGTCAGATGATTCTGGGCCAGAAGGATGAAGATTTGATGCTCCAACGTTTGGTAGTATAGGGGCTTTTCAGGTGTTCAGCAGTCTCTATAAATTGGCTAAGTTTTAGAAGTTATGTTTAGTGCTTCCTATAACTTCAGTTAAATCAGTCATTCTGGATTTCTGATGGGGTTGAAGACCTATAGTCTCATAGCCAATCCTGGCTATTTACTTTGAGAGAAAAGATCTGAGTAGATGGTTTTCAGCTGACATTCATTCTAAAGCCAAAAAGAGCCAGGATCAAAAGTAAGTGTTTTAGTTAGAAGAGATGACAGAGGTTCTAGTTAGTCAACAAAATGATGGACTGGGTATTAGAACTATCTTATACCTCACTGGTACAATTAGGAATAAGTATGCTCTAATTGTATTTTGAGAGAAAAGTTTTACTTTAACAGGAAGAGTGATATGTAGGAGGAGCTAAGTGGGAAGGAGTACTGAGAGGAAGAGATGGAGCAAGGAGAGAAGATGAAGAAGAGGAGAAGCTAGGTGATGAGAGAGAGAAAGAGAAAGGGGGCATGGAAGCAGATGTTCACATGTCTCCACCAGTCAAAGATAGTTTTTATATCTAGGTTGGGTATTGGGTTACGCTTCTGATTGAGCATTACCAAACTTATAAAGCCTTTGATTAACATTTTAAAAAATCGTATAAAAGTAAAAAGGAAAGGGGGGGGGCATGGGACAGGGGTGTTCTAGGGAGGGGAAATGTGGAAAGGGGATGGCATTTTAAATGTAAATAAAATATAAAATAAAATAAAAAAACTTGTCAAAACCAGAGAGTTCATAGATAACACATTATTTTTTTGTGGAATGAAAATCTCCTGCCCTAGAGGCAATACAAGTACTTTTCATTGTATCTACTTACCAAACCGAAAGAGGAACAAAAACAAAGGAATGATATTATTTACTGTTGCTGTACAGGGTGCCTGATAGTAGACAGTTTACAAAGCAATTGGCTTATTAGGTGATTGCTTCCTAGGCTGAAAATACAAAATGAGTAAGGCAGGTTTGTCCCATCAGCCTCTTAAGAACTTGCACCTGGATATATATTCCATCTTCTGAGATCCTCGATTTCTTTCTTCAGAGACTTGAAGTTCTTGTCATACAGATCTTCCACTTGCTTGGTTACGTTCACACCAAAATATTTTATATTATTTGTGACTATTGTGAAGTTCCCTTTCTTTGTGGTGTCTTTGTGAGGTTTAGGAATGAGTGTGATTGTAGCTTCATAGGAGTAATTGGGTAGTGTTCCTTCTGTTCTATTTTGTGGAATAGTTTGAAGAGAATTGGTATTAGGTCATCTTTGAAGGTCTGATAGAATTCCACAATAAAACCATCTGATCCTGGGCTTTTTTTGGTAGGGAGACTTTTAATGACTGTTGCTATTTCCTTAGGGGTTATGGGACTGTTTAGATGGTTTATTTGCTCCTAATTTAACTTTGGTACCTGGTAGCTCTCTAGAAAATTGTCCATTTCATCCAGATTTTCCAGTTTTGTTGAGTATAGGCTTTGTAGTAGGACCTGATTTTTTTTAATTTCCTCAGTTTCTGTTGTTATGTCTCCCATTTCAGTTCTGATTATATTAATTTGGATAACATCTCTGTGCCCTCTTGTTAGTCTGGCTAAGGGTTCATCTATTTTGTTGATTTTCTCAAAGAACCTGTTCCTGGTATTGTTGATATTTTGTATAAATCTTTCTGTTTCTACTAGGTTGATTTCAGCCCTAAGTTCGATTATTTCCTGTTTTCTACTCTTCTTGGGTATTTTTGCTTCTTTATGTTCTAGAGCTTTCAGGTGTGCTGTCAAGTTATTAATGTATGCTCTTTTCAGTTTTTTTGTAAGTACTTAGAGCTATGAGTTTTTCTCTTAACATTGCTCTCGTTGAGTCCCATATGTTTTAGTATGATGTGTCCTCATTTTCATTAAATTCCAAAAAGTCTTTAATTTTTTTCTTTAATTCTTCCTTGAACAAGTCATAATTGAGTAGAGCATTGTTCAGTTTCCACATGCAAGTATAAAGTGTCCTTTCTAACCTTTCTGATTACTTTTCGTTGCAAGTCGATTTTATATGATATTAGAATTGCTACTCCAGGTTGTTTCTTGGAACCATTTGATTGGAAAATTGTTTTTCATCCTTTTACTCTGAGGTAGTGTCTTTCTTTGTCACTGAGGTGTGTTTCCTGTATGCAGCAAAATTCTGGGTCCTGTTTGTGTATCCAGTCTGATAGTCTATGTCTTTTTATTGGAGAATTGAGTCCATTGATATTAAGAGATATTAAGGAACAGTGATTGTTGCTTGCTGTTATTTTTGTTATTAGAGGTGGAATTATGTTTGTGTAGCTATCTTTTTGGTGGGGTTTGTAGGAAGATTACTTACTTGCTTTTTCTAGGTTGTAGTTTCCCTCCTTATGTTGGAGTTTTCCATCAATGATCCTTTGAAGTGCTGGATTTGTGGGAAAATATTTGTAAATTTGCTTTTGTTATGGAATATCTTAGTTTCTCCATCAATAGTGATTGAGAGTTTTGCTGGGTATAGTAGTCTGGGCTGGCATTTGTGTTCTCTTAGGGTCTGTATGATATCAGTCCAGGATATTCTGGCTTTTATAGTCTCTGGTGAGAAGTCTGGTGTAATTCTTATAGGTCTGCCTTTATATGTCACTTTGCCTTTATCCCTTACTGCATTTAATATTCTCTCTTTGTTTTGTGCATTTGGTGTTTTGATTATTATGAGATGGGAGGTATTTCTTTTCTGGTCTAGTCTATTTGGCATTCTATGGGCATCTTGTATGTTTATGGGCATCTCGTTCTTCAGACTAGGAAAGTTTTCTTCTATAATTTTGTTGAAGATATTTATTGGAGCTTTAAGTTGGGAATCTTCACTCTCATCTATACCTATTATCCTTAGGTTTGGTCTTCTTATTGTGTCTTAGATTTCCTGGATGTTTTGGGTTAGGAGCTTTTTGCATTTTCTTTGACAGTTGTGTCAATGTTTTCCATGGTATCTTCTGCACATGAGATTCCCTCTTCTATCTCTTGTATTCTGTTGGTGATGCTTGCATCTATGGCTCATGATCTCTTTCCTAGGTTTTCTATCTCCAGGGTAGTCTCCCTTTGAGATTTCTTTAATGTTTCTATTTCTATTTTTGGATCCTAGATGGTTTTGTTTAATTCCTTCACCTGTTTGGTTGTGTTTTCTTGCAATTCTTTAAGGGATTTTTGTGTTTCCTCTTTAAGGGCTTCTATCTTTTTGCCTGTGTTCTCCTGTACTTTTTTAAAGGGAGTAACTTATGTCCTTCTTAGAGTCATCTACCATCATCACAAGAAGTGATTTTACTTCTGAATCCTGCTTTTCCAGTGTGATGGGGGTGGCCAGGGCTTGCTATGGTGGGAGAACTGGGTTCTGATGATGCCAAGTAACTTTGGTTTCTGTTGCTTATGTTCTTGCACTTGCCTTTAGCTATCTGGTTAACTCTAGTGTTACCTGCACTCACTGTCTCTGACTGGAGTCTGCCTTTTCAGTTATCTTGCTTGTGTCAGAGCTCCTCAGAGTCCAGATGTCTCTGTGTTTCTGTGATCCTAAGCTCCTGGTGGAAGAACTCCTGGGACCGAGGACACCTCTGGGATCCTGAAATCCTGCTGCTCTGAGTGTAGTGATTCTTCTAAGATGTCTCAGGATGTGGTGTCTTCACAGGAGCAGATCAGCTAGGTGTTCACTGGTCTGAGTGGAGTGACTCCTCTAGAATGGCTCAAGATACAGTGTCCACTGCTCTGAGTGCAGTGGCTCCTCTAGGAAGGCTCAAGATGTGGTGTCTCCACAGGAGCAGACCAACTAGGTGTTTGCCCCAGGCAAAAGGACCAGGCAAGGGGCATAAGAATCCTTGCCAGTTTTTATCACCTTGATCTCCATTTGTTTTCTTATTGTTTTGGTTAGAACTTCAAGTATTATATTGAACAAATAGGGAGAGAGTTGGCAGCCTTGACAAAAAAATTCTCTGATTTTACTGGTATTGCTTTACGTTTCTCTCCATTTACTTCAATGGTGAGTATTTGCTTGCTGTATATTGCTTTGATTATGTTCAGCTTTATGCCCTGTAATCATGATTTCTCTAAAACCTTTCACATGAAGGGGTGTTGGATTTTATCAAATCTTTTTCAGTGTCTAATGAGATAACCGTGTGACCTTTTTCATTCAGTTTGTTTATATGGTAGATTTCTTCATTTTTTTCTATTAAACTCTCTTCATCCCTACTTGATCTTGATTGATGATGTCTTAGATATGTTCCTGGATTCTGTGTTTGAATATCTTATTGAGTATGTTTTGCATCAATGTTCATATCAGAAATCAATCTCAAGTTCTCTTCTTTGTAGAGAGTTTGTATGGTTTGGGTATCTGGGTGACTGTGGCCTCACAGAATGAGGTTAGCAGTGTTTTTTCTGTTTTTATTTTGTGGAATAGTTTGGGGATTATTGGTATAAGCTACTATATAGGCAGTTTTGGAGACAAACCCATGAATTGGTGAGAAGAATGTACATTCTTTTGTGTTTAGCTTATTGATGCTTGTTTGGTCAATTTGATATCTGTTAGTTTCATTATGTCTCTATATTGTTTTCTCTTGATGTCCTTTTAATTGCTGAGAGTGGGCTGTTGTTGTCTCCCAGTATTAATGTGTTGTGTTCAATGTGCAATATAAGTTTTAGCAATGTTTCTTTTCACATGTGAGTGACCATGTCTTGAGGTATAGATATTCAGAATTAAGACTACATCGTGCTAGATTTTTTTTGATGAGTATGAAGTGTCCTGTCCTGTGCCTTTTGATAAATTTTGGATTAAAATCTATTGTATTAGATATTACAATGGCTACCCCAGCTTGTTTCTTGTATCTGTTTGCCTGGAAATTTTTTAGCCCTTTACTCTGACGTCTATCTTTATGGTCGAGGTGTGTTTCTTGTATGGATCAGAATGATAAATTCTACTTTTGCGTCCATTCTGTTAGCATATTTCTTATTATTGGGGAAATGAGTCCATTGATGTTGAGAGATATTAATGACCAGTGATTGTTTTTTCCTGTTATTTTGATGTTGGTGATTGTGTGTGTGTGTGTGTGTGTGTGTGTGTGTGCATGTGTATGGATTTGTGTGTGTTTTCCGTGTTTTTGCTGGATTGAATTAATTTCCTATGTTTTCTTAGATATAATTATCATCCTGGTGTTAAAATTTCCTTCTAGAATTTTTTCTAGGACATGATTTGTGGATAGATATAGTTTGAATTAGGATTTGTCTTGAAATATATTGTTTTTTTCCATGTATGGTGATTAAGATTTTTGTCTGGTGTTGCATTTTAGCTTCTCAACTTGTGGTTTTTTTGAGATTGAAAGATATGTGGCCAGGCCCTTTTAGATTTTACAGTCTCTGTTGAGAAGTCTGGTGCAATTCTGATAGATCCGCCTTTATATCTTGCCAACCCTTTTCCCCTTGCTTCCTTTAATCTTTTTCCTGTAAATTTTGTTTTATTTGTGATGGGGTGATTTACTTCTTATGGTCCAGTATAATTTGAGTGCTCTAAGCTTCTCATATGTTTATAGGCATTACTTTAGGTTTTGTATTTTTTTTAAAAGCTTTTAAAAAAATATCATCTGGCTCAGGGAGCCTGGATTCTTCTGCTATTCTAATTATTCTTAACTGAGGTTTTTTTAAATGGTCTTCCAGTTTTCCTGGGTGATTTGTGTCAGGAATTTTAGATTTAACATGTCTTTTACTGATAATATATTTCTTTTTTATTGGATTTATATTTACATTTCAGATTTTATCCCCTTACCTTATTCCCCACCCACCCAGGAACCCCCTATCCCATCCCTTCTCCTCCTGCTTCTATGATGATGTGCCCCCACCTACCCTCCCAACTCCCCATCCTCAAATTTCCCAACATTTGGTGTCCAGCCTTCATGGGACCAAGGATCTCCTCTCCCATCTATACTCAACAAGGCCATACTCCCCTACATATACAGCTGGAGTCATCGGTCCCTCCCCCCTATGTGCTCCCAGGCTGGTGGTTTAGACACTGGGAGATCTTGTTGGTTGGTATTGTTGCTCTCCTCATGGGGCCACAAACCCTTTCAGCTCCTTCAGTCTTCTAACTTCTCCATTGGAAACCCCTTCACAAGTTCAATGGTTAGCTGTGAGCATCTGCCTCTGAATATGTCAGACTCTGGCAGACCTCTAAGGAGACAGCTATATCAGGCTCTTGTCAGCATGCACTTCCTGACATCCAATCAGTGTCTACCTTTGGTGAATGAACATGGGATGGATAACAAGGTGGAATGGTCTCCAGATGACACCTCCTTCAGCTTCTGTCCCACACTTTGTCTTCATATTTGCTCCCTTGAGTATTTCGTTACCCCTTCTAAGTGGGACCAAGGCACCCACACTTGGTCTTCCTCCTTCATGAGCTTCATGTGTCCTGTGAGTTCAATCTTGGCTATTTCAAGCTTTTGGGCTAATATATGCTTATGAGTGAGTAAATACCATGTTTTCTTTTGTGATTGTGTTACCTTACTCAGGATGATATTTTCTAGTTCTATCCATTTACATAAGAATTTCTCAAATTCATTGTTTTTAATAGCCAAGTAATAACCCATTGTGTAAATGTACCACATATTTTGAATCCATTCCTATAATCTATTCCTTATATTGTGTCTTCCATGCTTCAGAGTCTCTCTCCCATTTCATGGATCTATTGGTGATGTTTGCATATTTAGTTGCCGTTCTCTTTCCTAGGTTTTCCACATTGAAGAATTTTGTGGCTTTTTAAAAAATTGCTTCAATTTGCACATTAAGGTCTTGCACAATTTTATTTCCTTCATTTGTTTAACTACATTTTACTGGATATCTTTAAAGAATTGGTATCCTCTTTAAAGACTTTCAGATGTTTGTATTTTCTTGTGTTGTTGGTGGGTTATTTTATTTATTTTCATTTTAAATGTTTCACCCTTCCCAGTTTCTCCACCACAATGCCTGTCATTTCTATTCTTGCTTCAATGTGGGTATTCACCTCTACACTCCCAACTTACTGCTCAAACATTCTCCTATGCTTGGGCATCAAGCTTCTACAGTACCAAGAGTCTCCTCTCCCATTGTTGTCAGATAAGCCAATCCTCTGCTACATATGCAGTTTGGGCCATGGATCCTCCCCCTATACTCTTTGATTGGGGGTTTTGACCCTGGGATCTTTGGGTGGTCCAGTTAGTTGATATTGTTCTAGCTATAGGGTTGTAAACACCCTCAACTCCTTCAGTCCTTCTAAATCCTCCATTCTTTACTTCTCTAGTGGATGTATATCTTTACTATTTTAAGGTCTCTATCATCTTTATAAAATTGAACTTATGGTCATTTTTTTGTGTTTTCCTCATGTTAGGATATCCAGTTCCTGATATAGTGGGGGTAACTTTACTTTGGATGTGTCATATTGCTCTGGCTTTTGTTGATTGGGTTCTTTTGAGATCTTTTAGCCATCTGTTCAGTCTTGGTCCATTGATGTTCCTGTTGTAGTAGGTACTGAGAAGTGGTCAACTACAATGGTCCAGATGTGGCAGGCCTCTGATGAGTATCCTGAATCTGTATGATTGCAGACCAGCAGGTATGTATGGTAAAAATCTATAGGTCTGTATGGTCAAGATCTGCAGGTCTGATGAGGTTGACAGAGAGGTTGAAAGAAAATGGAAGTCCTGAGGGGATAGCAGGCTATTTGGGCAGTTAGGGCTCAAGTGGAGTGACCTTTGCTGAAGTGCACTACAGTGGAGAGGGGGAACTTGTAGAGTCCACCTCCAGTAAAAAAACAGTGAAGGGATGGGGTTGACTTCCTACAGTCCAAAGCTCTGACCCAGAATTGTTCCTGTCTGAAGAAACTGCAAGGATAAAATTGGAGGAGAGCTTGAGAAAAAGGAGGTCCAGTCAAAGGCCCAAATTGGGATCCATCACAAAAGTGGATTTCAAAACAATTTTCATCAGAAAACGTTAAAAGATGACTATAGGAGTAAAGAGACAATCTGTGACTCTAGTAATATTTTTAAAAATATAGCAAAAACCGATGGCAAAAATTATGGAAACAGCATAATTATATCCACTGATTAAAATGCTAAGATTTCCTGGATTTGATGTGAGAGTCCACAACAATTATGAGAAGTTCATAGGTTTCTGACTGATGTTTTAGTCCTGGTTTTGAAAGCATGAAGGGATGTTAGGGAGCAGCTGAGTCTTGGGAACTATTATAAGGTAGGGGAGGACAATAATGGGGTGCATCCTCACTTTCTGTAGAAGCCCAAAGCATGAAGTGTTCATGGTAAAAAAGTTAGTGATAGACAACACATGAGATAGTGTTCCCCATGGGATCCCAACACAGCCTATTGGTGAGGTACAGTCCATTTGCAAGAAAAATCCTGGCATTTTATAGTTACCTGTACTATGGGATCTGTGCAGTCATGGAGTATAAATAAACTGAAGGAGCATAACAAACTGTGTCCTGCTAACTGCAGATCTAGGGAAATGGTGAGGTTTGTAACACAGAAGATAGTGAGTATCCAATATCTGATGCTGAACTTTTAAACTGTAGAAACTTCCAGGGTTTTTTTGTTTTGTTTTGTTTTTTAAGATCTGATTGTGACTGTTTACTTTTTCATTCATAAGGAATCTTTAACTCATTTTCATTTTTAAATGATTTTTAATTATTTCTCAATCATTTTATTTATTTATATTTCAAATGATATTTCTTCCCATTTACCCCTCCACAGCAAACCTCATTCCATTCTCCTTTCCCCCTTCTGCCTGCTTCTATGAGGGTTCTTATTTACCACTTTATCCAACCCTGCCTCACTGCTCAAGCCTAACCATATGTTGGGGCATTGGGCCTCCACAGGACAAAGGGCCTCCACTCCCATGGACATCAGATAAGGCCATCCTCTGCTACATATATGTCTAGAATCATGGCTTCCTCTATGTATACTCTTTGGTAGGTGGTTTAGTCCCTGGAATCTCAAGGAGGTCCAGTTAGTTGATATTGTTCTTCCTGTGGGGTTGCAAGCCCCTTTGGATCTTTCAGTTTTTCCATGGTAGAATGCAATAACTGAAAGACATTTAAAGACCTTTGGAAAACTTGAGACAATATTTTAGAGAGGCTCAACTTTATAATTGATTTGTGTATTTTAAAACAACAGTTTCTTAAATGTTTTAATTCGTAGACTTAGGGAAAGGCACATAAGATTCCATCCTAGACAAAGAATTATAGGAAATACATGTGTTGCCAGCGTAGACTATCTGAAGAAAAGACAAGGTTAGATTTGTTGTGGGCACAGTACAGCCTGGAATGCAGTGCAAAATCCAGCATATCTGAGAAACAAATGTCTGGGGAGCCGACAGAAGGTGGCTATCATCCTTGCAGCCATCTTGAGCCATATACCCTGACAAGAGATTTGTTTACAATAGCTTACAACAGCTGAGCACACTCTGATAACATCTTGTTTTAGGTACCCAGGATCTTCCCTTGGGTGTGTGACACTTAAAGGTGTGAGACTTAAAGGCATTACTTAAAGGTGTGATTTAGAGGCAAGACTTAAAGGCTTGATTTAAAGACTTGACTAAAGGCATGACTTAGAAGTGGGACATAAAACATGAGAGGCAGACAGAAGAGAGTATTCAAAACTTGGAACTTGGAAAGAGACTAGCAACTTGGAAGAGGATTAGGACTTGAGACTTTGTGTTGTAGCCCAGGACCTGAGACTTGGTACTAGGAACTAGGGACTTGGAGAGAAGAAGAGAGACTGAAGAATAAACAGGATTGAATCACACTCTATCTGGTCTCCATTCTTCAAGTCCAACCTTACTCTCTCTCTTGCTGAACCCCGACCCCTGGACTGCAGCAGCTTGGGGCAGTGCAGGCTCTAACAATTTAGCCCCCAAGGCCTTTGGCAGTGTGGCTTCCAACATTAATAGAGCAGTCCCTGACATTTTGGCCCCCAAGTGTGGGACTGAGCGGTCCATGACACAAATGATCAGGAGATGATTTACAAGGAATGGTAGAAACAAGGAAGTTCATGGTAAAAAACTTTTTTTCACTTAAATTATTATGGTATTACATCTAATATGTATGCACATTTTTATTACTAGATATTTCAACATTTAATATTACAGACTATAGTTAATTAAGGTGAATTGAAGACTTGGAAAGTCGAAAAGGAAAGTAGCCAAAAAGTAAGGAACTTCATACTATATTTACATTTCATTTACTTTGTAATATACTAGTAAAATGAAATTCTCTTGTCAGAGAGGATTGGTTAAGTCAATGGTCCTGCATGGGATAATCCTAAAGACAAATAATAAGGCCTAAATTACTGAACTTTAGAGGCCTCTTTACAATAACAGAATTTTTTTCTGAAAAATCAAATGAAAGACCCAGAACTATGTTCAATTATGTGGTAGATAAACTTTAGTCTAATAAAGACCTCTTGGATACTACTGACATGTAAGTGTCACTTACTGCCCCTCTTCTGATAGCTTTCTGTACTGGTTATTGACATACTTCATAAGTGTTGCAGGAGGGTAGGTACAACTACTAATTACTTCCCTAACATGTCAACTTGCCTGCTGTTTTATGTACCAGAGAAACTCAACTTCAAGCCAGAGGCTTCTAAGTCATATCCTGCTAGAATCAGTTGAATTCAGAGTCATCCCTGTAAGATTTATTTTGCAACAGGCACTAAACCTGTCACCCTGAGAAGAAACCAATGGCTATGACAAACATCAGTATTTTGGGGAAAGTAATTTAAAATATTTTAATATCTGGAAGGATTACTCTCAAAGAGATTGAAAAAAATGATGGCTAACAGCAGAAATCTAGTTGGATTTAGGAAGCTATTGAGGTCGTGGACATGAAAATTTATCAGACTAATTTACTACATCAGCCCAATTCCTTACAGCAGCATTCTAAATTTCATTCTTATACCCACATATAAGTGAAGCCATCAACTCTCATCAAAGAAGCCTCTTTGTACAGGAAATCGAGACCATCATAGAAAACCAAAACTGGAAACAATGATGAGATCAGTGGACTGGGGGAAAACCCAGCACCAAAGAATACTTGTATGTCACAGCACCAGTGTCTATACCTCAGGGAATATTGCAGAAATGGGGTTACAAAGACGAAGAGGCAGCACACCTGAAAGGGTGTTTTGAAATCTCAGAAAATAGATGCAAAACCACAATGATGGCAATATCAATGCAATGTTAATACAATGGTCATAATTCATGGGTCAAAATATTACAGGCAACTAAAGTTGGTAGGCAGAATATTCACCTTTTCTACAAGGGGTAGTCTAAAGGACTGTTTTATACAGCATATTCACCTTGGAAACCATATACATAAACACAAAAGGTGGACTCAAGTGTTTCTATTTTTATAGATAAAATCTTAAATAATCACACTTATATAACAATATTGAAACAATGAGTTTGAGAGTGGGGTGCATGCAATGGGCTAAAGGGAGGAAAGGAAGGCCACAGTGCTTAATTCTACTTTCAATAAAAATTTAAAATAATAATAGTGATAAATGAAACATTTCAAATATGTGTTAATGGGAGTGCAGGAGAGTCCTAGAAATATTTAACGTGGTATTTATGAATGTCTTTACTAGGGATTTTTCTATGATTTCCATATCTCAAATTTGAATCACAGACTCTTACTAGAAATACAAACCATGAATAAAGAATGCTTGTCATTGAGACAAAGGTCTTAGTTTAAGAAGAGACACACTACATCAAATATACTGTATACATATGTGGGTTTCTGAGAATATGTGATGCATGTGCAAATGTGTATCATCTGTGTGTGTGTGTGTGTGTGTGCACGCACATGCGTGCATGTAAGATACATAGCTGACTAAGAATATAGAGTTTTGAGCTTATTTATATTAGAGGACAGAGCCAAGTATTGGTCTTTTTCCCATCTTTTTTTGACACAGGATCTCTTTTGGTCATTACAGAACAACATGTTCATTCCAATCTGCAAATTCCATCTCCAAGTAGAAACTGCTAGCTTACACATAATTGTGGTACAATACCTAGTTTTGTTTGTTTTATAATGTAAGTTTTGATGAACCGAATTCATGTCACAAAGCCTGTGTCTCAATTGCTTTAGACACTGACCTTTCGTTTCAGACCATTTCCTATATTCTTTAAATTGTGATTCAACTCTAATTTTATCATGTGTGAGGATTAATGTTGATTGTCAATGGAATTTTATTTAGAGCTATTTATGACAAAGGATCCCGAGCACAACTCTCAGGGAATATTTAATGTCATTAGTTTCTGTCTACGCCTAAGTAACTGATGTGGGTAAAGTAACACTGTAACTGGGCTGTACTGTTCCTTAGGCAAGCTTCCTGAATGTATAAAAGAAGAAGCTCCCTGAATGTGAACATTCATTGTCCTCTGCTTCTCAATTAGGTGAACAACTTCAGTAGCTCCAATCTCCTGACATCAGAACTGCTGTATGATGATACCCTGAGCCCTCAAATAATGACCTGTTTTTCCTAATGAAATAATTATCTAGAGTACCTATTCACAAAAGTAGGAACATAAATTCCTTTTTAAAAAAAATTGTTGCTCTTATGCCACGGAGCGAGTCTGATTTTATTGTACTACTACATAGTTGATTCTAAGCAATGGGGACTGTTTTATGGTGAGAATCTAGAAGAATTTGGTCAGACAAATCTCCCATGTTCATTTCGTGAGTAGTTCTTAGAATGTCATTTTGATTGTAGTTTGGGAAAGAAATAATAATTGATTATAGTGGATCTGTCACATGAATACAGGTGCCTGAGCAACAGAGGTAGAGGAGAAAACTGAACATGCCATTTTCCAAAGACTATGGAGAATCATGAATCAGGCACATTGAAATCTAAGCAACAACACACTTTAATGAAATTTATTATAATAGGTAAATATATATAATACACAACAGAAGAAGAGTATAGTGAGTGAAACTATTTGGAACAAATAGTTCCTTTGTGGAACATTATATGTTGAAGTTTTTCCATAGTCCCATCCTAAATAAAACATAAAATGTCTTTGTTAGACAAACATTCTCAGATGATAGATTCACCCCATTTCAGGTAAGACTACTTTTTCAGTGCACTTTCTGAACTCTACACAAAAAATTACTTGAGTTAACACTATATCTTCTTTTGAATGGTGTTACCTGTAAAATCTGGTATGTTTTATTTAGCATCTTTATTACTCTTCACATATGTGTTGTAATGGATCCTGTGCAGCTTAATATTTATAGCAAATCCTAAGCATCTGACAAGATTATTTCTCAAAGTAAATTAAGCAATAATTAGTGTTTTACACAAGGATAGCAAAGTTGCTGGCACATGCTTCAGTCTTGTAGTACATTTAATGGATTTGAAAATCAAGTAATTCTTTAAGTGATTTTTTAAAAAAAATTTATATCCAAGATATCTAAATGACTTGTGGACCATGGAAAGAAAAGTGAGAAATATAGCAGGTAATATTCTGAAAGTCTTACAGGGGCTAAATAAGGAGTCCCTCTGACATACATTCATTTACGTATGTGTATATATATGTATATCTATGTATATGTATGTATATATATACATATATATGTGTGTGTATAAGTGTTTGTGTTTCTGTATGTATACATATGTATATATACATATATTCATATATAATTTAAGTAAAGTGTTGTTTAAAAAAACTTTTCCCATACTCGAATATCATGATATGCCCCAATGCTGCTCTGATATTTACAAATTTATGAAATCAGGGAATTTTATCATCCGTCCATTCATGTGATGACTAATTAAAACTTCCCTTACAGTAGAACCTTCCTCCTGAGAAAGAGCAGAGGAAATCTTGAATTCTTCAATAATAGCATTTGAGGTTTTCCCACTATAGCCACCTATGGCCTTTTCATAACAGGTGACTTACCAGCAGTATTTAATGACATCTTTATGTCATCAGATCTCTTTTGACTATCATTACAAATTGTACTATCATCATCTCCCAAAACGTCTACATTGTTGTCAATCATGATTTGCATAAGAGACATCTGTAACACCAAAAGGCAAAAACAAGATCCTCTGTCATTTCAAATAGTTTACAAAATGGAAATCAATAAAACATTAAAATCTAAAATGATGAAGAAAAAAGCAGGTACTACAAGCAGATATGAACCTGTGAAATGAAGTCTGTGTCTAAAATGGAGACACTTTTGAAACTTAAATAATATAGTTAAAATTTCATAGCTATTGCAAAGAATGGAGGAACTAGTAAAGCAAAGTAACATTTCAGAACTGATATGCTGCCAGAATACCTGTGAGTGAATCAAAGTTTAATCGTGATTTTCGAAAGGTGGGGAGGAGGTAGATTTCATTGTGATGGTCTAATTGCAGGCATCACAATATATGATACCATCTTGGTGAGACCTTTTGGGTAGTTTAAGTGGCTTGGCTTTCCTGGAAGAAGTATGTCATTGGTTAGATTTAAAGTTACAGAGGCCAGGTGCCATTGGCTGTGTCCTCTCTCTGCTTCATGTTTTTTGCCTAAGATGAGAGCCACCAGGTCTCTGATTCCTGTTTGGTTGTCCTTCCTTCCTGCAGCCATGCTCCTCTCTCATGACTGTGAAGGAATGTAATCTCTCTACATCTCTAAGTCGCAAATAAATATTTACTTCTACAAGTTGCCTTACTCCTGGTGTTTCATTAAAGAAATAGAAAAATGACTAAGAAGCTGGTGAGAAGAGGGATCTTAGTTGAGAAAATGCCTCCATCAGATTGTCCTAGTGTGTAGCGAAGTCTATTGGACATTGTCGTGATTAACGATGGAAACTGTAGGGCTCCAGGAGGGTACCACCCTTGAGCCATTAATCAGACAAAGAAAGATATGAGGTGCAGGACAGGAAGCACAACTCTTACACAGGTTCTGCTTCAGTTCTTGCCTCCAGGTTCCTACCCTGCTTCAGTTTCAAACCTGACATTTCTCCGTATTTAACTGAGAACTAGAAATAAATCATGAAGTGTCTTCTATAAGTTGCTTTTCATCAGTGTTTTATCATAGCAATAGTAGCAAATTAAGCTACTTTCTAAAGTGAACAAGCTGTTCCCTGGGCTTTTCTACTTCATTAGGAGTAACAACATCACCATGACTTTCTTCCTGTGCACCTTATTCCTGGAAACTACTAGTAAAAATATACCCTTGTGCTGGGTGGTGGTGGCGCACTCCTTTAATCCCAGCACTTGGGAGGCAGAGGCAGGCAGATTTCTGAGTTTGAGGCCAGCCTGCTCTACAGAGTGAGTTCCAGGACAGCCAGGGCTACACAGAGAAACCCTGTCTTGAAAAAAAAAAAAAACAAAAAATACCCTTGCTTTCATTTCTTTCTGTTGTGTTTTTTGTTGTCTATCTTTTTTCCTTTTCAAAATGTATATTCTTCATTGATGCTCTGTGAATTTCTCATCATGCAACCCAGTAACACTCATTTTCATGTCCTTCCATATCTGCCCTCTCCACTGAAAACTCCCCCCCCAAATTAAAAAACAGTTAAATCAAGTTTTAAATTAAAATTAAACTGAGAGAAGAGGAGGTTGTGAGGAGCAGACTTAGTGGAGGTTACTTCAATCAGGATATAAAGTAAACAAATAAAGTAGTAAAAATATTAAAGCATATGAGTGTATAGTTAATTTAAGAGCTATAGAAAACCTGGGGTAAATAGACCTGAACTAATGCAAACATACACAATTCTTTTTTATATAAGTAGGATTTGGTACTAAAATGATAGAAAGTATATAAAATATACAACTTTTTATCAATATTCTTTATATCACATATTGTGTTTATATATATGTACATAATTATATATAAGTATATATATACACACAACAAACACACACACACACACAAACAAACACATGTATTTAAATTGTATGTAATTTGCTTTTCTATGACCAGAAGTGCACTTGGGGTGAGTTTTTCATAATTGTAATATGTCATAACAATGAAGCACCACTATCATGTGCTCCCAGTACATCTACAATAGAAAACCAATAAACAAAAAAAAACCCTAGTTAATCTGGATTTTTTCAACTTGACTGTTGTCTTTTGGACACAGCATGTTGTTGGTTAAACATCAGTATCTAAAATCAATATATGAAAAGAAAGAAAAAAAACAGTAAATAACAAAAGAACCAAAAGAAATTATTCATTTCCTTCAAGCTACATCAACTATCTCCCTTTCCAATCCTTCCTGAAATAGATCAGTGCATATCCCACTCTGGAAGAATGCAATCCCAGGGTGTCCCTTAATGTCAATGAGCTTTCTGAGGTAGTCCCAGTTCCTGGATCACCATGAGGACTTTGTTCCCAAAAGAAAAAATCAGATCCTTTTACCTTTTCTGAGCAGTCCCTCCCAAATAATGAGTTCCTGCAAGTCTGATCCCACAGCACATGAGGAGCTAAGTGGAGAGATAAGAAGTCGATGTCTAGGTGAATCCTGGAAGAGGTTTTAATTTTTAATGATTCACGGATAAGATGGTTGAGCAAGAGGACATATGGTTGTGGCATATTCAATGTAATACTATAAAAAGAAAAAGGAGAATTTTACTGTTGATTGTCTAACAAGTAATGTTACTTAAAAAAACTCTAAATAAAAAGAAAAATGAGCATAAATGTTTTGTAGATCAGCTACTTTTAAAATCAAAATTCAAAAGAAGAATATACAGCTAATGTATTGCCTAGAATATTTTCTGCAAATCACTTCTCCCTATAGAATCATGGGAATTTTTGAAAATTATGTATGAATATCTGTGTGCTACATGCTACCCACAGAACCCAGGGGAAGGTGTCAGGTTCCCTGGAAATAGAATAAATGAAGATAGTTACAGTCCATGTGTGTTCAGTGTATGGAAACAGTGTTGTTAGACAGTGAACCATCTTTCCCGCCACAATGAGGACATATTTAATATCTAATGTAGTATGAATAGACATAACACACTTGTGACACACTGGAACATGAGGAGTATAAAACACACTAGTGACCCTACACAATACAGTTATAAAAGCTTCTGCTATAGGTAAGACAGAGATACTAAGGTCATGGGTAGAAATTGGAGCTCAAAGTTAATTTTATCTAAGAAATCATTCCATGCAGTATCACCGGCAAGAAAAATGATTCAAAAAGTCAAAGCTATACCTGACCCAGACCTCTCTAGGTAGTTATAGTTAAGAAAGACAAACTCAGTAATAGCCTAATTTTCTAATCAATGACACATATTAAACAAGTACAATATTCACAATACTATGGTAATAATATTAGGATGTAAATAATCCACAAATATTATACATACTAATTTATTTCATACAGTAACTCAAACTAGGCTGACCTGCACACAACTGTGTAGCATAGACTGTCTTGCAAACCATGGCAGTTATAATGGAGATGACACACAAATGGTGGGACTACAGACATGGTACAACACTCTTGCTTGAGAAAGGCACCTGTTTATAAAGTGACTATACATGTCTGAGAAAAGGGAACCTCTCAGAATAGGACATCACTCCTTTTTATAGTCCTGTAAATACAAGCCTATGTACCTTCAAATTGCATTGCTTCTATCTTTGTGCAGTTCCTCAATATCTTACTCTATCATTACCTTTGTGTGGCAGAATTGTTTCCAAGCACAGAATCTTCATCTGGGATACTAATCCAATTTTCATATGAATCTGAAGAAGACCAGTTTCCTTGTATATTTCTAGTGAAATCCTTTTTTTAATGCCCAAAAAAAAAAAAAAACCAAGCATAGTAATGGTCAATGTACAGTGTAGAAAGTATTTGGGAAACATTTTTGTATAAAAATAACATTTTAGACCAGTGATTCTCAACCTGTGTGTCAAAATCCATAAGGGGGTCACAACCCATATATCCAGCATATCAGATATTGTTGGGGGCCGACTTTTAGCAGAAAGCGGCTATCAGCTTTGCAGCCATCTTGAGCCATATACCCTGACATGTGACTTGCATTACAATAGCCTACAACAGCTGAGAACACTCTGATAATCTTGGTTTAGATACCTTGAGATTAAAGGTGCGTGAGATTAAAGGTGTGTGAGATTAAAGGTGTGTGACTTAAGAGTGTAATTTAGAGATAAGATTTAGAGACAAGACCTAACAGGCATGTTTAAAGGTGTGACCAAAAGGCGTGGCTTAGAAGTGAGACATATAAAAGGCAGAGAAAGAACAGATCAGAATCAGACACATCAGACATTAGGGAGACACAGAGGAGAGGACCAGACACAGCAGAGAGAAGACAGGTAGCAGGCACTTGGAAGAGAACTTGGAAGAAGTAACTTGGAACTTGGAGGGACTAGGAGCTAGGGACTAGGCACTAGGAACTCAAGACTTAGGACTTAGAATGAAGAATAAACAGGATTGAATTACACTCTGTCTGGTCTGCATTCTTTGAGTCCGTCCTCACTCTCCCTCTTGCTGAACTCCGACCCGCAGACCAGAGCAGCAGCTTGGGCCGGGATCAGTGGCAGCCCAAACATGGTTCGGCCTGGGCCTCAACATTTTGCTTGGGCCATGACAAGATATACCATACATTATGCATTATAATTCACAACAATAGCAAAATTTCAATTATAAAATAAGAGCAAAATGGTGTTATGGTTAGGAATGACCACAGCATGATGAACTATATTAGTGTCTCAGGATTAGGAAGACTGAGAACAGCTGGTTGAGACCCTACTTTCTTAAGAGATTCCCAACCTGTCACCAACCAGAATTTTGGCTCAAATTTGGAACATACAGGCAGGAGTTTATGTGTTATTATGCAAGACTAGAATCAAAGAAGCAGAGTTCTGGCTCCAGTATCAATTAAGTAAACTTACTGTCTATTCATATTTCCTTTCCTGCCTTCCAGTCCACACTACTACCTGCAATCAGAGATCTGCAGTCTACTTCAGCCTGAAGCTCTGCCTGTCTCAAAGGCAGCCAGCTCCTATGTGGGACATTCAGATAGGAGCCTATCATAACTCCTCTCTGAGAGGCTCCACCCAGCAGCTGACTAAAGCAGATAAAGAAACCAACAGCCAAACATTGGATGGAGCTCAAGGACTCCTGTGGAAGTGTTGGGGAAAGGATTCATGGTCCTGAAGGAGATAGGGACTCCACAGGAACAACAACAGAGTCAACTAACCTGCACTATTGGCAGCTATCAAAAAGAATACCAAAGCTCCATCATGACCTATGGCATGTATGTAGTAAATGTGCAGCTCAGTCTCCATGTGGGTTTTCCAACATGTGGACTGGGGGCTATCCTTAAAGCTGTTGACTGTCTGTGGAAACCCTTCACAAACTGGCCTCAGTAGAAGAAGATGTGCTAACCCTGAAGAGAGTGGATGTGCCAGGGGGTGAAGATAACACAGGGGACCCTAACATGCTCAGAGGAGAAGGGAAGAGACTCTGTGAAGGGTGATGAGGGAGGGGTCAGCATTCAAGATGAATAAATGAATGTGTAATGATAATAATATCAAAAATAAATAATAAACAATAATTTTTTAAAAAAAAGCAAAAAACAATCAAGGAACAAAACCAAATGCTTCTTCAGAAAATAATCAACCATCAAACAATGACAGGGCCAGAAAACACCTCATTCTGATCATATAATTTGTTGAATTAGTACTTTTCAGTTCACAGTAAAGTTGGAATATACATGTACAACTCTGCTTACAGGCTCACCTGGAATAGTAGCCAATGTTCTTACATGACCACCCTGTTTTACCTGTGAGAAGGTCTTACAGTTTCACATCCATTCCTTAAAAATTGTAAATATTCAACTATTTAAACTAATAAAATTAATTGTAAGCAGCGGGTTGTTTGAAGAACAGAAAAGTGTCTTTGTTCATGAAATAAAACAATTAACTTTCACAGGCGAAGGATAGCAAATCAGAAAAAATGGATGATTCCCAGATATTTCTGTACCTTTAAATTGTTCTCCATACACATGGTCACCTTCCGTTATTGATCCACTTTTCCTTGCATCATGAGGCCCCAGGCTTCTGGCAAGAAGAGCCAGAAACACTTGCCAAGCTCAAGGGCCAGGGAGGGATAATTCAGTACCTTTACCTAATGTTATTCAGCATGCCTACTCTCAGACCTTTGTCTTTTCTTGATATCTGGGGCCATTGCTCCACAGTCTACTGAGAGAAAAGCTGAGATCATGGCCAAAATAAAAATAAATCAATGATATTTGCTTCAGAGTTACTGCTGCTCACTGCTAAGTTAAGTGTTGTAGATTATTTGCAAGTAGGTTAGGCTAATTTTTGATTATTTGACATGGGGTTAGGATGGCAATACCTGGCAAAAATGAAAGTCCTGCTACATATTTTGGTAGAGAAGGAAAAAATTTCATGCATCTACTGGACAGATGGTAACATCCAAGTCTCTTATAATCTATTATTAGTTTGTGGTGGAGTATCTATTTTGTACTGTTTTTGTTATTTGTGAGAAATATTTTTTTATGATTTAAGACATGTATATTTTAAAACAAAATATTACCACTATTCTTCCTCCTTCTGCTATGCACTCACATGCTACAGTTATAGAGGTGACATGAGTGGGAACATTAGTAATGCCAAAACAATGCCCATCTGATATATGAGGAAGTTAACTTCCAACAGAAGGTGTTAACTTGTGTCTTTGTGATTAATCTTTGAGCTTGTCAGACTTTTGCCCTCCTTGCCTCTTATCCAGAGGTCATGTGTCCTAAGTTCAAGGAAACTGTGAGCATCAGGTAATCTCAAGGCCAGAAAGCACATATGCATCTCTCTAGCGATGGTGAATGTTGGTGATACAAAATCCTTCCTTACCATTAAAACTGAACCTACAATAAGCAGGGCCTCTTCATTCCAGTCAATCTGCAGTTGAGTGTTAATTTTATACTACAGGGACCAGCGTAATTTTTACAATAACAACCTGGATATTTGATCAAATTCTTGCCCCTTTTCCACAATTATGGATAATATATCTTGTGTGGATAAGGACAAGCTTCTATTATTACAGATCCAAACAGCAGAAGTACAAATATGTCTTTTAAGGTAAATCAGAAACTTGGCAATTATGGATGCATAGCTACAACTGAAAGGAATGAAGAAGGCATTGAACTTTTTTTCTTTTTAGCTTCCAAATATAGTATCTTCCCTAACCATTATTCCCAATTTGAAACATCAAGGTTGTCTTGGAATCAGATAATCCTCAGGACTGAACCACACCAAAGCATTTTGGTCAATGGTCCTCTCTTACTTTTTTCTTCTTCTATGATTATCTTTCTCAAGCATGCCAATCTAAGTTACTATTGGCCATTTCTCTTATGAAGACCAAATCACTATTTTACTTCCTGTCTGCCCTAACCTCTATTATAAATCCTATCATTTGTGTTTTTAAGAAAGCTTTCTTTTTCACTACACTTCTGAGACTTTCATTTCCTTCCTCTGTGACTTCTTATTTTCAACTATCTTTATCTAAAGATACTGTCACATTTAAGAACCCAGTGAACTGAACCCAATTTCAGTCATTTCCCATGTTTTCAGTCTGTAAAAATGATGACCACACACAGATTTACTCCATATTTTTGCTCTTTGAAATTGATTACATGATTACAGTTATTGATGACGGAAAAGTCTGCTCTAAAATACCTGAGGAGTGGGCAGTAATTCTCATGTGTCTAACAAGATAAACTTGTTCCCTTGCAGCATAAATTCCTGATGAAAACTTAGTGCTAAAATAGATGCTGGACATAAATGATTATTATACACTAAGTGGAAATCTAGTACAGTATTTAAAATACACTAAACTATACTAGGTGGCAATTATATATAGTCTACTAGGATAAAAAGATCAATATATATAGTAAAGAACAACATGTCCATCTAATGCATTGATAATATCAAATAAAGGTTTGTAGATATTTTTAATTATAAGATGGAGTAATCTCAGAGGCGATGTCATTAAGGTAAATTCTAGGTTAACATGGAATCATAACACAGCTGACAGAATTGATAGTTGGAGAATGAGGGGGAAACTTCCATAGATCCATTTCATCCAACATGCTGGTGAGTTTGGGTCTTTGCTGAAATCAGTGCAAAATATAGGAATACAATTTCTTTTCTCTCTTTTCATTTTTCTTTAAATTAGAAGACTCAAACTTTAGTAGTTTCTATTTCTGTTTAAAAAATCTTACACTCATGAATAGGTTATCTATTACATTCATTAGTTTGATGAAATAATTTACACTTAGAATGAAGATTTCCAGAAATTATGTGAAATAGGACAACTCTAGAAACACAAAATGAAGCTCACAAGTATTGGACCAGGCAGCATTCTGTCCATGGAAACAGTGGGTGTAAATTGACGAACTAGTTGGTTTTTTTGCTGCTGATGGTGGATTCCGAAAAATTGTTTTCCCGGTTTCAGACACATTTGCTTGTAATTTCTCTGAATCTAATAAAGAAGGAAATTGTTATTTGTTGTAACTGAATTCACTTAGGCCTTGCATGCCCTTCACATTTTGTAACCTGAATGCCTTCTGCATCACCACAAATACACAGAAAATAACTAATCAGTATTATTACATTTATAATAATGACACTGATTCATAAGGCACTGGATATCTAGTTGTATATGGCTCATACTTCTGCCATAAAATGTAAATTCTTGTATTTGCCTTGAAAGCTATGCATATAGGTAATGGAGTCAAGCAATAATATAGTACCAAACTTTACTCCTCCTCTGTGACTGTCTAACTAAACACCCATGGGCAACTTAAATTAACAGCAGTATCTGCACTTCACAACAAGACTTGCCTGTGGGCAGGTTGCCATCAAGACAAATAGAACTCAGCTCTTTTCCAAAGGGTTGTTCTCTTGAATTAACTCTTGGGACAGTACATGATTGGTACAGCTGAGGAACAGAGCCACGACGGAAATATGATGTCACCAAAGTTTTTTGTTTCTTATCATGTCTTTTCTTAACATCTGAGGAGAAAATGAGATCATTACATGGAACGTGTAATTTCTACAGTTCTTTTAAAAAACCAAATTTCCATTGCATTAAGTCTCTGTTCTACTGGGTTAGTCATCCTATAGTGTCTATATATTCTTTCCAATGCTCTACACTGTTACCAATCTTACAGAGATGTCTCTAAGACAGGATGTAGGTGTTCTCTATGACATGATCTAGTGTGAATACTGAGAAGATGATGCTCTGTAAGTCACATTGCATCATAAGATAATTGATATCCAATTGAACAAGTTCCCTGAACTCTGTAGAGGCAGGTGCTTCAGTAGTTATATCTGTTTTCATAGCCACCTTCACTTTTATTCACATCAATCAGTTTTCTATCGTCTTCAAATGTCATAGTGAAGCTATTCGCATCCTGAGTTTTCTTGTTGTGCTTGAAGAACCATTGTTAAACGTCTCTCATCAGTAGTATGTCCCCTTCATAGGAATGTATGTATGACTATTTTATCCAACTCTGGACCATGGTTTTAACTGTGTAAGTTCAAATCTGAGATCAAAGTTTAGTTTTCTCTTCTAAGACTTATTTTCAAAACTTGGACCACAATGAAATGTTATATATGCTACTTAAAACAAAAGCATTCAGAATAAACAAAGGAGTCATATAACAAAATATAAAATAAACAGTCTTTGTGAGTGTAGAACATACACGCTATTTGTCTAAAACAGAATAGTCAGGCCTGAAAACACAAGTAACATGATACAGACTGAATAAGATGTATGAGGTTTTGTGTGTTGTATGTATGTGTTCAAATCCACATGAATTTATCTGTGTGTGTATGTGTGTATATGCACACACAAAAACTTTTTATAAAAACAAAAATGTAAAAACTATAAAGGGGGTACATTTGAGTAAAGAGGAAAATAATAAAATTACACTATTATTTTTTTAAATCCAAAACTCAACTTTAAAAGCCCCATTCCTTAATTATCACGTCTATTTGAAATGCAGACAAAGGTGTATAAGACACAAGGTATTGAAGTTAAATCAGGATCAGATAAACCATCTAAATGGTACCATAACCCCTAAAGAAATAGAAGCAGTCATTAATAGTCTCCCAAGCAAATTAAGTCTAGGACCAGATGGGTTTAGTACAGAAATCTATCAGACTTTTCAAGGAAGACCTAATACCAATATTCTTCAAAATATTCCACAAAATAGAAACAGAAAGAACACCACCCAAATAGTTCTATGAATTGACAATTATGCTTATAACTAAACCACACAAATACCCAACAATGAAACAGAACTTCAGACCAATTTATGTCATGAATATTGAATCAAAAATACTCAATAAAAATTCTCACAAATCAAATCCAAGAACACATGAAAACAATCATGCATCATGGTCAAGTAGACTTCATCCTAGGGACTCAAGAATGGTTCAGTATATAGAAACCCATTGATGTAATTGACTATATAAACAACCTCAAAGAAAAAATCCACATGATCAGTTCATGAGATGCTGAGAAAGCATTTGACAAAATACAATACCCCTTCATGATAAAAGTCTTGGAAAGAACATGAATTCAAGTCCCATACCTAAACATAGTAAAAGGAATATAAAGCAAACCAGTAGACAACATCAAACTAAATGGAGATAAACTTGAAGCAATCCCACTAAAATCAGGGACTAGACAAGGCTGCCCACTCTTTCCCTACATACTAAATACAGTACTTGAAGTCCTAGCCAGAGCAATTAGACAGCAAAAAGAAGTCAAAGAGATACCCACTAGAAAGGAAGAAATTTTAAAAAAACTCTACTTGCAGATGATATAATAGTATACTTAACTGACCCCAAAAATTCCACCAGGGAACTCCTCAACCTGATAAACAACTTCAGCAAAGTGGCTGCATATAACATTAACTCAAATAAATCATTAGCCTTCCTCCACTCAAAGGATAAACAGACTGATAAAGAAATTAGGGATATGACACCCTTCACAATAGTCACAAATAAAAATACCTTAGTGTGACTCTAATAATAACACCATTATTTTTCCAGGCAATAGCATAATTACAATTTTGTTCTGTATGACAAAATCTTCAAGTCTCTAAAGACATGCCCCAACATCTAACAAGGACATCTTTTCCACTATGTTCATAGCAGCCTTGTTTTCAATAAACAGAAGCTGGAAAGAACGCAGATGTCCTTCAACAGAGGAAAGGATATGGAAAATGTGGAGCATTTACACAATGGAGTACTATACAGTTACTAAAAAAATTACTTCATGAAATTCTTACAAAAATGGATGGAAGTAGAAAATATCATACTGAGTAAGGTAATCCAGTCACAAAAAAACACACATAATATACACTCACTAATAAGGTGATATTAGCCCAAAAGCTAGGAATACTCAAAATACAATTCAAAGACAACCTGAAACTCAAGAAGAAGGAAGAACAAAGTATGGATGGGTAATTTGGTTCTTCTTAGAAGGGGGAACCAAATAATCATGGGAGGAGACACAGACACAAAGTGTAGAGCACAGACTGAAGGAAAAGACATCCAGAGACTGCAACACCTGGGGATCAAAGCCATATAAAGTTACTAGATCCAAACACAATTGTGGATGCGAAGAAGTGCTTGCTGACAGGAGCCTGATATAGCTGTCTCTTGAGAGGCTCTGAAAGAGCCTGATAAATTACAGAAGTGGATGTTCACAGCCAATCATTGGACTGAGCAGAGTCCCCAGTGGAGAAGTTAGAGAAAGGACTGAAGGAGCCAAAGGGGTTTGCAACCCTATAGGAAGAACAACAAGATGAGCCAACCAGAGTCCCAAGAGCTCCCGGGACTGAACCACCAAACAAAGAGTACGCATGGAGCAACTCATGGCTCCAGGTGCATATGTAGCAGAGGATGGCTTTGTTGGACACCAATGGGAGAAGAGGCTCCTGTTCCGGTGAAGGCTTCATGTCCCAGTGTATGAGAAAGCCAGTACGAATACGTGGTAGTGGGTATGTGGGGGGACACCCTCATAGAAGCAAGGGGAGAAGGGTGGGATAAGGTATTTTCATAGGGGATAACATTTGAAATGTAAATGAAGAAAATAGTGGATTAAAAAAAGAAGAAAACTTGAGTCTGGCCTAAGAGACTAATGTTATTTCTACTTTAGTCTGAAAAAGATGATCTTCAATTCCATACATAAAACTTTCCTGTTTCTCTTGCAATACAATAGCTTAAATGCAGTTTGTAGGTCCTTTTCTGCTTTGATCATGAAACTAAGGAAAATCATGTTCTAATGGGAGAAAAGATGTTTGCACACACACTCATGTGCATATAGTGTCTGGGCATGCCAGCGTATGTTGACTATCTATCTAGAACAAGTATAATGTTCTTCCTATAATCAAGCTTCATATAACAATATAGAGATCTCAGGCTAGACTTGGGCCATATTGTTTTGTTTGCGGTTTGTTTTCTACAGTGCCCCTTCCTCAAGCAAGAAAATGACAACATGCATTGGTATTTTGTGCCAAATTGAGATGGGAACTGAGATGGTACTTGAAGGAAGATGGAGGACTCACTTTGCTGCTGGCTTGTAGGTGAGTATGTTAAGGCAGGCTTTAAGATGAATTGCCCCTGTGCATCCAAGTATATGTCGTTCACAAGCAGCCCAGGCAAGCTGGGAAAAGCAGGGAACATTTTTGAGTTCCTTCTATTGAAGTTAGTTTGAAGGTTGGTCAGTATAATATCATGTAGACACTCCTGGCCTATAAGAAGAAAATAAGAGAATGAATTAAATCTAGTAATAATGAGTGGGCAAACCTTCCAATGGGATTTAACATGCACTGCTGTGCTTTGTGTCTCATTCTTCTTCTGGACAATGTAGACTGTATACCCTAAGCATTAGGAGACTTACAAGGATATTATAATAAAGGAAGGATGTATAAGCTGAAAACCCTAAAATCGAGGAGATAATTTTCAATTTATCACTTTATTTATATCTACCAGAGCACTTTGTTTGACAGATTCTGCTGTGTTCTGTTCCAACAGTATTAAGACCTGCCTATTGTAGTCTTGATATCAATAAGATTTTTACATCATGAGAAATTTAGTTTACTTGCCTAGTTTTATATTAATCAATTTAAATAATTCCCCCTGCATATATGTCTTCATATAATTGGGAGCATGGAACTCTATAAGTAATACTATTAGCCATAGAAAGCACTTCTCTGTCTAATACTTTTTTCTCTCATGATGACAACCACATTTATAGAGAGTCCATTTCCATTCACAATATGAGGACAGGGCTTCTTGGAATCTGTGAACTGGAATGGCCTCTGCTTCCTCCCATTGCTGTTCTCCTTCACAATGGTCAGGGTGATGCTTTATGGTCTAGAAAACACATGAGCCCTTCTGGACACACAACAGTTTCTTAGTACTCCAGTTGGAGACATGGACCTGGAAGAATGTGGCCTAATAATGAGGCAGGATGAATGTGTATGCAATAGACACCTTTTCTCATCACAGCAGATAATTTAGAAACTGAAGGTTATGAAGAGTCACCAGAGGAATGTGTACAATTCCAAAGCTGGATAGACAAATCGTGTTTCTTCATAGAGCCATATGAACGATAACAGATGAAGTAAACTCTCTCCTATCTGCTACTGCTTGGGAGGTCATGCAAGCACATTTAAAGAACAATTCAGTGTCTTTAAGGAAACTGCAATTCAAGACATTTTTTCTTGTGTGTGTGTGTGTGTGTGTGTTTGAAGATTTCTCACAAGCAGTAAGAATAATTCCTTTCTCACAACACAACTTTTAGACTATTCCAACAAACAGTTAACTCTGGGCCAGAAATACAAATACAAAATTGGAATTAAATCAATGTTCTTAATGTGCTCTCCCCTGTTTTAAGTTATTTCTTCTCTAATGAAATGTCAAAAGAGTATGTGCTGTGTGATAGACATGGTTTTCTAGGAAGTATGAAACCTTGGCTTTGTCCAGTTCTGATGAATCACCAATATGATTAAAGTCTTGATTTGCCTTTGTTTCTGACACAGATGGAATGTCAGTGCTACAATGAGAGCAAGATTTAAATCAATATTGAGATGAAAGGACTCCAGATCCTTCCCAGTGATCAATGGGAAAAAATATAGACATGAGGGATACTTACTAGCATATGGCCTGTGAGTTGAAATACACATTTAAAATCATGCTGAGAAACTAAGAAGAGCTTTAAGTTCTTGGGATTTCTGAAGCATCCATGATGAACAAAGCTCTTCCAAACCTTAAAATGTTATCAATTTGACACATTTCACTCCATAAATTTATTTTAAATGTCTGCATTTATCTTTTCATGGACTGAGTACTGCTATTGTGTCCACCTTATAAAAAGTGAAAAGACAAGATGATTTTGGCAGATTCCTGTATTTTCAGCACTCATTTGATTGAAATGGTAAGGGCTGAGAGTTCCTTACTTGCCTGAACTCAATAGCGATACTCTGTTGCATGAAGGAAAATAAAGTCCAATGAGTGGGTTAAGGGTCTAGTTTACTAAACCCCTGAAAATAAATATTGAGGACAACCAAAAATATTGGTTTTGGATTCCTTCAAATGATCAAGAATATCCCCACAGTTTCTTTTCATGATACATGAGAAAATTTTGAATAACAATATTCTCTCATCTCCAAAAGACATTGTTACTGTCACTTGTCTGAAGGTCACCTTATGCATTAGAGCTTCATGTTTCCGTTAGCTTTTAAAAGATCAACTTTGCAAGCACTCTTGATCTCACAATTTAAATCTTATCCAAATGCTTCTGATCATTTTATTACTATTATGTATTTGGCAATAATGTAGTTAGGGAGAAATTTAAAAACTGCATTAGAAGGAATGGCAGGTGATTCAATCAGGAAGTCTCCAATAATCTGATAATGATTTCTCATTCAGTAGGGGAATTACTGGTCAAAGGAAGATGTGAACTGAATATTTCACATGGACTCAGAGATATATATGCATATTTCTGAGTTATGAAACACATTATGTTTCATTATGAAACATAATCTACATAGTTTAGAATGAACAGAATTATTTTTAAAGTTTCCAAATTTCTTACTGCTTATGAAAAACCTTCACACAGACACAAAAGAAAAAAAGGCTTGTGGCTGAAGTTTCCTTAAAGACAGTGAGTTGTTCTTTGAACCTGTTTTCATTTTAATTTTAGACTTGTTTCTGGTTGTAACTGTTTGGCTTCTATGTACATCTTTGTACCATTCTGAGCCTGATACCTGAGCAGGTCAGAACAGGGAATTTGATCTCCTGAAACTGGAGTTATGGATGACTATTAGCTATTACCTGGGTGTTGGAAATCACTGAAAATTTTCTTCTACTTGTAGAATTTTCTGTAATGATCACCAAATGATTTTTTTCAGTTATTTTCTTCAGAAACAATACATACCGAGTTTTGTTTATTCTCTTTTTAGGAAAATTATGTTTCTCAAAAAAACCACAGAATTTCAGTTGTTTATTTTTGTTAGACCTACGACTCTTTCATAATGACATGTTATCATGTGCCAGAAAGCTGTATTAAAATTATTAATTATGAATATAATAAATGAAAAACTGTTTAGTTATTTTGCTTTAGTGTGTACTTATATTTAAGACTAAATAATGAAAACATTGAGACTTGAGGCTTAGATTACTGAACTCAGCTGGTCCTTCCTTAGATTTTCCTGTTACTTACCTTGGAGTAATCTTGGAGCTTCCCATTGGCCAGGACAGAACCACAGTTGGTATTCTTCAATGTACTGGGAGCCAAAAAGAACCAACCGTCACAAATAATCTGACAGTAGAATCTTGAAGAATCTAGTGGTTTCATTTCTTACAATTTCAAGCTCTCTAGCAGGGAAATTACTAGAACCAGTATTAATGGCATGTGTTCTGACCACGGGTTTGAGTCATCAGGACTAATTTCAGAGGAAACCCTTGGGTACCTACCTGCCTTTCCTCTCTGAGGAAACCTTGGTCTATTGCACAGTAGAATAATTGCATTCTGCCATCAACAGTAACAAAGAAAATATTATAAAATTACTTGCATAGATCTCTCCAGTCTGTCAGTAGAATATTGAAGGTTGATTTGGTTTGAGCACACCCTAGTACCCACAGAGTCATATACTCCCAGTGATTATGCTGACTTGATAAAGAACATTTGAAAGCTATGGTTGCTTCAGCAACATGAAAAAAATAGACCAAAACAGAGAAGCTTTGAAGGTGCCTAGGATTACACACAACTTTGGTTTTCATTCAGAGATAAGCAGCCTGTAGAAAGGACAAAGGTGTGTCTAATTTGGAAAATAGGCCAGATACTGGAAAGAAGTTCCACAACATTATTATTGCACACCAAGTAATGGATCCATTCAAAACAGTCATATAAATAGAAGGTCCTGTTGAAGTATTTAGAAGCTGCTGAACCCTGTGGTTGCATTAGGGATAGGCTGAAAGAAGCTGAGGAGGATGACCCTGTAGGAGGACCAGCAGTCTCACTCAATCTGGATCCCTGGGATTTCTCAAACACTGGACCACCAAAATGCAGCATAGACTAGCAAATATGAGGCCCCCAACACATGTACTGCAGAGGACTGCTGGGTCTGTGTTCAATCAGTGATGATACACTTAATCCTCAAGAGACTGGAGGCCATTGTGTGTTTTGAGGTCAGGTTGGGTGGCATATGAGGGGTGGGGACATCCTCAGGGAGACAGGAGGGTCAGGAAAAGGTATAGGATGTTGAACAGAATGAGTGAGGGTGGATGCAGGCTCGGCAGTCATCAATGAAATATGGAGTGCAAAAAACCTAAATAATAAATGAAAAGAAAGAAATGGTTAGCAACCTCCAGGATTGACTAAAGTGATAATATGCTCTAACTGGTATTATCATTAATTGTACTTTCTTGCTGATTCATGATTAAATCAATAAAATTGTCCCATAGAGTTCTTAAGTATTACACTAGGGGATTAAAGTCCACTCAATCAGACACGCTTACCTACACCCACCGAAACATACAAGGAGAGGAAATAGTGAGTCAGAGAAAGAGTGATAGAGACTGAGAAACAGAACGACACTCAGGGAGTCATCATACAAACTCACAGGAAGTGATAGAGAGCAATGTACACACGTTCAATAAACACACATACTCACACAAAGACAGAGACAGAGAGACACACTCACACAGAAAGTCAGAAATAGACAGAGATACACATGCACATTTAAAACAGAAAGACCAAATATACAGACATGTATGCAAAGAGAAAGAACATATACAAAAATCTTTATTATAGATTTAAAAATAACAACACCACACTAGAACATGCACACTTACACCTTGATGCACAGAGAAATGAAAACAAGAAGGAATGAGAGAGGATAGAATTTATATACCATGAAGGAAATCAATAAAATTTTAATGAAGAGAAAGTAAGAAAGAAAAAATGAAAAGAAAGAAAGAGAAAAAAATCTTGTCTCTAAGATTGGCATCTTTTAAATTATTGTGCGTGCATATGACCAATTAATCTCACTTTGTTAGGATGCATCTTTAGTGTCTAGTAACACTAAAAATATAGCTCAATATCCTTGGGCTATGAGTTTAATTTCTATGGAATCGTAGATAAGAAATTCAAGAAAAAGTCCCTGTAAAGATTATTATTATATCTTAGATACCATTGGTTCTAAAGGGAAAGGATTGTAAAATATGATTTGTAAATTTATCATGATTAAGTTTTATATGTATTATTTATTTGCATACACACTTGCACATACCTCAAAAACAAAATTCAAGTTTAACTCAAAGTAACTTGAAAATAACTTACAGGCACTCTAATCATCGGTAGTAGCTTCTTCATTATATCATTCACCATATCGATGGTTGTTGCTGGTACACATAAAGGCTATGAAAAGTACAGAGAAGCGTGGTATAAAATAACTTTGAACCTCATGATTACAAAATTAGTGTCTAATCATTACTATAATCTAAAGTCTGTAATGGCAACTCTAATACAGAAGAAACAATTAGATTTATTTCCTTGAGTTAAATCGGGAAGACTGTCAGTCTACCATATTAATCACAAAATTAACTATGTGGGTACTTGGAATTCAAACATAACTGTAACAGGTTGTATATAATGAAGGATTACTAAGTAGCCATGGGTGCAGGAGCACAGAATCCTGGTTTTTTTTCTTGAATTATGGCAGTGGAAAGCAGGGAGGGTGGTTAACACAGAGCAAAACCCTTTGCTTCCTTTCCATCCAGACTTCATCATTTTACATCCTTTCATTCATACACAGCATGAGCTCAGTTCTAGGAAAATCAGGACAAATGTAGCTGCACTTAAAAAATCAAACAAGACAAAAACAAACAAAAATAAAAAATTATAAACAAAACAAACAAAAGATGAGTGAGTACTCTCTTCATTATCATGCTTTGTATACAGTTAGATAATGTACAGATATACAACACTGAAATAAGTAATGGTGATAGAATTAGGAACCCGAAATAAATAATTTAGAATTACTCCATCACTTAATACTGCCAAGAACAAGCAAAGTGCTTGTATTATTAGCTCTCTACCACCTCTCACATTTAAAAATTGCTCCAGAGACCTAGGAAAACAGCAAGAAGAAAATAGCATTAAATCAAATGATACGAATCTGAGAAGATACCACTGTTACACTGGAATTCTAATACATTACCAAAGTGTATGACAGTGAGTAGATAGGTATATCTTTATGAAGTTAGTTTCTACAGTATCAGCTATTTGCCATAAGCATTGTAAGTTTCTCAGAAACAATCCTTTATGTAAGAATCATGACACAGTGCTGACTTCCCACTATCTATAACCAACCTTGACCCAAGACCAAAGGAAACCACTTCATAAGCCATCTCTTTCACAGAGTTTTCTTTAGTGTCTTCTAACTGCTGGGCATAACCTATTACTCTGAAAATAAGTGTGTGTGTGTGTGTGTGTGTGTGTGTATGTGTGTGTGTGTGTGCCTGCACGCAGGTGTGTGTTTTGCTGTATATTTCTCCAAGACCCTATCATAACATGCCAGTTTACGTGAATTTTATGAACAAGGACATCTCACACTACCTGATTTTATATCTTGCTATCCATAGAGTAACAATTAGGCAAAATATCTTAGAATGTGTATGAACAGCTCTGTTCTTGTAGTTTTAATGTAAACACGAAGGAACCAATGTGCGCATCTGCTCAGAATGTAGAGTTAGTCATCTAAAGGTGAAAACATAGCTCATGATTCAGAAATCACATATTCTAGAAGAACATAGTCGAACACCACATACATGAGCACACATACACATGCATGAACACACACACTGACACACACAAATGGAGCATAATACATTAAAGCTTCTGATATTTTGTTGAGTATCTGAAAACTTCTGTAAAATTTAAAAACAACAAAGTATTATTATAAAAAACCACACAGGAGGTAGAGAAATAATTCACATAGATTTTAATTCACATATTGTGAAATACTGTGTTATCAGAGAATTTCAAATATATTAAGATCTACTAATATTTGCAAAGATGTTACATTTCTTTTTGATGCTGATGTTGTTTATAAAACAGAAATATTTCAGAGACAGAGTTTTTAACCAAAATAGTTCTAAAAATAATGTTTTTAAAGCACGAAAATGAAAGACAGATGGGAGGTTTTTTAACATGTTAAAATATTTCTTGACTCATGGTGAACCAGGGATATGTAAGTAATTCTCAGAAGATCAGCCTTATGATAGATCACATGTTCCTACTACGAGGAAAAAAATTAGTAATTGTTCAATGATACAAAAATGTTTACTGTATAAAAAAGGAAGTATACACTCAGATAAAAATCCTGTAACTTTTTAATTTATATATTAATAAACAATGTCAAACAGTGAGGTTTTGCTATCACTAAGGTATGAATTTCAAAACATATTACTTAAAACCATCAGGGCATGTAGAAAAATGCTGTCCTCCAGCCATGGCATAGGCATTGACTCATGAAAACAGTGTAGTTAATTGTTATCTCTACAATATTAGGTCAAAAACTCAGTATTTTACATATTTGTATTTGAAGTCAAGAATAGGAGAGGACATGCACAACTTAGGGAGAAGTTTGGGGATATCTTAGGATTCATGCAGGTGAGTAGGCAGTGGATTTCTATAATTATATGAAATTATCAAACAAAGATGATTTTAGAATCATCTCCATCTATGTTTTAAAATATCAAGAGAGTCTGAGAAATCTACGTTCACTCCTAAAAATAATTTAAAGAAGTAAAATTGCAAGGACAAGAAATCCATAAGTAAGAATAGTAAAAACATTTTCCTAATTCATTGAAAGGAAAAAAACTACAGGATTATCTTAAGTAATGAAATACAGGGATGATTCAAAGAACTCTTAAACCTAAAGGGCCAAACTGTAAACAAAATACCAAAGAAAACCACCAAAAACTGGCAAATACATGAGTGATCATTACTGAATACTCACTAGGGAACCTGTAGAAAGAAAAGTGATGGAGGATATTTATTCAAATTAGAAGAATATTTTCAATTCCTGAAAACATCTCTTCAAGATCAAAAGGGAATTAAACATAGCATCTCCTGAAGAAAGGCTGAAAAGTGTCTATTACCAATCTTCAGAAATACAGAAAATGTTTTCAACAATTAAGGCAGGATAAAATATGAAAGCACTAGAGTTGTGGGTGAAAATAAGTAAAAATGTTTCCTTTAAGGAGTTGGACCTAAGTCACAGCGGTGTTGTAAGACACCAGGGAAATTGCTCATGTACAATGAGCTTTTGCCACAGCTGACATCAAGCAGCAGAGGCAAGAGAACACTTCCCTAAAGGACTATCTGCTCTTCTTCTCTTCTCTCTCCTGAAGACAAACCTAGTTCAGCCAAGCTAGTGAGTGTTCTCCTAATTTATGTCACTGGATAGAAATTACTTTACACTACATTTTTCTCTTTAAGTACTGATTTTATAACCTAGAAAGATGTGCAAAAGATGCCCCACCATGCCACAGGTGTCAGTGTTCCACTATGTTCATAGCAGACTTATTTGTGATAGGCAGAAGTTAGAAACAACCCAGATGTCCCACTAGAGAAGAAAGGATCCAGAAACTGTGCTTCATTTCCTGTTACTCAGCTATTAAGAAGGAAGACATCCTGAGTTTTGCATTCAAATGGATTGAGCTAGAAAATATCAACCAGAAGTGAGGTAACTCAGACCCAAAAGGACATGCATGGTATGTTTTCACTAATGATCAGATATTAGCCAGAAGAAAGAAAGAAAGAAAGAAAGAAAGAAAGAAAGAAAGAAAGAAAGAAAGAGAAAGAAAGAGAGAAAGAAAGATGATAGATAGATAGATAGATAGATAGATAGATAGATAGATAGATAGAATGTACCAAATACCCATGATACAGTCCACATATCTAAGTAATGTCAACAATCTAAAGGACCCAAGTGAGGATTCCTCAGTCCCACTTGGGAAGGAAAAAAGCAATCTCAGGTGGGGAGGGAGAGAGGGACCTGGGAAAGAAAGCACACAGGGGTGGAAGAGCCTATGGGGGGAAGAAGAGACCTGATCTTGTACTGGGCAAGGGAAAAGGACTGAAGCCCTGAGGGCCAACAGAAAGAATGGAAACAGCCTAAGGAGGTAGGAAGTACTGGGGACCCTCCAAAGTGCACCAGAGACCTGGAAGGTGAGAAACTCCCAGGACTCTAAGGGAGGGAACTTAGATGAAATGCCCAACAGTAGGGAGATGGAATGTAGAGAGCCCACCTCCAGCAGGAAGACAGGGCATCAAGAGAGGGAAGGGGTTGTCATCCCACAGTCTAACTCTGAACCATATTTTTTCCTGTCTGAAAGAACTGCAGGGATAGAAACGGAAAGAAGCCTGAGGAAAAGAAGGCCCAGCAACAGGCCCAAGGTAGGATCTAGCTCAAGGGAGGTTCCAAGGCCTGACACTATTACTGAGGCCATGGAACACTCACAAAAATGTATGTAGCATGACCACACTCCAGATGGCCCAACAAGCAGCAGACAAGAGCCAGATGCAGATATTTACACCCAACCAATAGACAGAAGCTGTTTATCACTGTGGTTGAATTAAGAAAAGGCTGGAAGAAGCTGAAGAGGAGGGGACCCCTGTGGGAGGACAAGAAATCTCAATTAATCTGAACCCCTGAGAACTCACAAACACTAAACCACCAACCATGCAGCATATACTAGCTGATATGAAGACCCCAACACATATACAGTAGAGGACTCCTGGGAATGGGTCAGAGAATTCGCACACAACCCTCAAGAGACTGTAGACCCCAGGGAGTTTAGAGGTTTGGCTGGGTGTGGGTATATGTGGTGGAGACATCTTCATGGAGACAGGAGATGGGGAGGAGGTATGGGATGTGGAACAGTTGGAGGGTGGATGTGGGGAATGAAATCTGGAATTTAAAATGTAAATAAAAGATGAAAAAGAAAAGAGTATGAAGATCAAATTGCGTGGTGATCATTATACACATCTTGGTAAGTTGAGTGCAATTTCAAAAGTGACGTGTTCAAATATTGACTCTAGGTACGTATTATACCCATTAGCATTTATAAAAGTCAGAGAGATGGTGATCCTCTGGGCTACATTCTGTTCTGCTTTACAGTAGGAATGGTCTTCAATGCTCTGCATGCTGCATAACATTTAAATTTATGATCTGCACTAAAGCCAATAGTGAAAATGGAACAATAATATAAGTATTAGAAAAAATAGACAAGTATTTAATAGCTGTGTGTGTAACTCAATGATAAAATTACTATGTAGTACGTGTGAGGTCATGAGATATATTCTAAGCTCTGTACACACCTATGAACACACACCAATGGTAAGTTAATAAAAATATTTCTAAACAGAAGATACAAGAAAAATATATCCATATGCCTAGAACATTCAACTAAATAAGAGGATCAAGAACCATGATTATGTACTGGGCCTTCCAAAGCAGGTGTCAGGATGCGCAGTAAGAGACATCCTGAAGGAGCAGAGGACAGAGGTATAAAGATAAAAAGTTATGATCCATCTGGATGAGGGGAGGAAATTAATTCTTGATAATATTTTGCTTTGTTTATGGTTATCTTATATAATTATTTGATTAATCAGAAATATTAAATAAATGACACTTGAACAACACATAAGTTAATATATAAGAAATAAGAACTTGGGATAAAGCAGCTTAATTTTAATAATAATAATCCTTGGCTTGGAAATGTATGCTGTTGCAATTACCTGACTCAATTTTCAGTCCTTTAAGAAAAAATATTTACTCTTTTATCTTGCTCTATGATGTGGATCAATATTGCTTCATATTTTTTTCTACATTTCACATATAAAAGACACATGTGTGCATGCCATACACTTACAGCTTTTCCATATACATAAATTCTTACTATCTCCCCCCTCCACCTTCTTCTTTGTTTCCATCTCCTTTACTCTACAAACTGCCTCTCTTTGCTAGTCATGACCTTGAAATTTCAGTTTTGACTTCCACATACACTGTCACAGGTTGGGATGTTCTCAGTGAATATCTGCAGTGAGAATGTTTTCTTGATACCATTCTTGGCTGTATCAATGGCTCTGCTCAAATGCAATAAAAACACAAAACATAGTAAAATTAATTTGTTAGTAGTTTCTTTTAAGCTAATCACTGTTAATATTTTATAAGTACCATCTTAGTGTTAAATACAGGACAATCAGTTTAGCAATATGCATTATTGGATTAGGGAACATTTAAAAATGTTTCAGAACCAAAACCTCGGTCAGGTAATAGTACATTGATCTAGGAAGCACAGCCTGTCCTCAGAACTTTTTGTTTGCAAGGTTATTGTCATCATGACTACATCTGGAATGAGCTACAATCCAGAAATGAAGGGCACACCTGTAATCCAAACCTTGAGGCTGGAAGACACAGGCTTTTGACTTGGACCTTGACATGCAGATCTTGAGGCATAGGTGCCATGAATTGCTTAGGCCCAGGCAACATAGAATTGGCACACCCACCCATGGGATTAATATCCCAGGAGACTGAGGGACGTGGATCTCTGAGTGCAAGGTCTGCCTGGAACAAAGCAAGGTCCCAATGTAGGCATGGTGGTACACACATCTGAGCCACACCTTCTGATGGAGGTCTACATAAGGACATTGACAGAAGGCAGACTCACTCTTCTTTGCCTGACTGCAGTTACTGCCAGCACATCTGTTGATATCTACTTCTTCAGGATTCCAGTTTATACAGAAGATCAGGTGAAACAAACTAGCCTCATGGGCTGAACAACTATTAGATTTTTTGATTTCCCATTCACAGCTGCCCAATGTTGGGTTGGTTGGACTACAGAATGTAAGTCATTACAGTAAATTCCCTTAAATCTGCTTGACCTCAAAGGAGAAAGTAGCAGATGGTTTGGATGCACACGGTAGAGTAACATCTATGAAATGGAATTTAAAGTAAGACTGAAGAGTACTGTTTACTCCAATAGAAAGAGGAGACAATGAATACAGAATTCCTCAAAATTAAATAAAATATGCAATAGACAGGAGACTCAAAAGCAGTATCCAGTGATCATCTAATCAACAACATACTTGGAGACAGGCTACCAAATATAATTTTAAGAAAGAAATAAAGCACAAACTGCAATTCTCATATCAGTTACAGAATTAAAGTATAATCACAAGAAAAATACCTTTTCAGAAAATAATACCATTGATCTTTCTGTTCTTTCGAACTGTAATGTTAAAAGAGATAAACAGGATTAGAGACGAGAATGATAAAATTATTTCACATAAAAATTATAAAAATTATTATAAGGCAATGGCCACCATGAGGGTACAGGGGTAGATGGCATTTCCCACATGACTGCCCTTCTGAATGACATGTTTCATGGAACACTTGTATGACAGGAAGTTGAATATAGTGTGGAAGCTAGTTGGGAATGTCAAGACTTGACCATGTTCTAAGAGCTGTGTGATTATGCCTGGGTCAGCAATTACTTCTAGCATCGGTTTCATATATATAAAAGGATAGTTAGTTGTTGAACATAGGTAGGAGTGGAGGTTCTTGGTTCTGTGAAGGCTGGATGCCTGAGTGTGGGGGAATATGAATGCAGGGAGATGGGTTGGGGCACATCCTCATAGAAGCAGAAGGAAGGGGGATAGAATAGGGGTTTTCTGAGTGGGAGAGAAATGGGGAAAGGGGATAATATCTAAAATATAAAAAACATTCCAAAAAAATTAATTCAATTATAAAGGTGTATACCACCAAAAATAGAGGAAAAGGAAAAAGTCCAGTGTTCTCTTAATGTGAGGTCATGTTCACACAGAAATGTACCATGATTCATAGAAGACAGGAGATCCTAGAAACTAGTACTTCATCTGTGTGTCATCACATTAAATCTCCTGGTATAAATTAATAAGACCACCACTATTCTACTTTAGCATGTAATACTCTCAATTAAGATGGATTAAAGATGAACTCACAATGCTAACATTGTATAACTGCAAATTATATGTGGAATCAGTTAGAACTTATTGATATTTGACACAATCACAGTGTCTTATAGTCATCAATATTATGTTCTTGTTCAATGTTTTTCTTATCCAAACAGCAACCATTACCCAATGTACTACTACTCTTCCCCATGTTCACTACCCTATGTCAGGTATAGTTTTTCCATCTGTAAATTATGTGTACATTGTTTCCTCGTCCTGAAAATAATTATCCATGCTGCAAAATCTTTCATTCACAGAACTTTCTTCTCCCCTTTTCCATGGTTCAAACATCTCTAACTCAACCTGATTTTCTATGGAGAAATCATTCCTGCCCAAAGACTGGCACATTCTTGTTTGTGCCATTAACTGTTCACCCACTCTATCCTCCAGGTGCAACCAGTTTTATCAGAAGAGTGGCTCATGCTTCTACCCCTCAACCTACACACACAAACATACACAGACACATATATACTTAACTTATTGAATGTCAGTAAAATAAAAAGTGATGTTATTGCAAGAAAACATATTGTTACATGGTCATATTTAGGGGTTGGTTCTGATGCTGTGATCAGGAATCACTGCATGTGAACACTGAAGGTAATGTTTTCCAATTGGGGAATCATCTAGAACCATCAAATACGAGAAAAATTTGAGTTGGCAACCTGTATACAATCAGACTAAAATGGATTTGTATTTTGCAAACATTCTGGTTAATTGGTTTAAACTGTGAATTATGAAGCATTAACTGGCCTTCAATTTATATAGCTATCCTATTGTGAATACAGGTACAAACTGTAGGTCTTACCGAAAGATGACATAAAAATTTTTAGTGGGCCAAGATATGTAAAGGGTCTTGGAACTACAGTTTTCCTTTCTTCTGACAAGGAACACATCATCCAAGGCCCACAGGTTATTCAGTGGGAATATACATTTTATCTTAAACTTCTTCCTTTTCCTAGAAAGAGAATCAAGTATATGTTAGTTTGATTTGCATTGTAGTTGTAATCACTTGTAGATATACCCAGTTCTTCCTGCCCCAGAGCAGAACAGGACTCCTTCATTTTATCACTCAGGCACAGTTCAAACCATGGTAGATGGAATTCAACAAATCATGTGTTGAAAGAAGTTACTGGATACAAGATTCTCAATGCACACAAATTGACATAGCCTTATTGTTTTTGGACGAGAGAATGTGAATGGCTAATCTATGAATATACATTGTGTATGCATATGTGTATATACATATGGCAGTTTTAAGATGTGTTTCAAGATTTCTTTCATCAGTTTTGTTTATTAGTAACCAGTTTGCTTTATTTCCTTAATTTCCATAAAACATTGGTTAAGATTATATATTTTAATTAATTACATTTAATAATCTTTCCAAAATAAACAATATTGAAATATTGCCTGACTGAATAAAATTCATGTTCCACATCCTTCTCTGTATATTACAGTGACTGATCAGGGTTGGCAGCCAAATTTACCAAATTGGTAGCAGGAGAGAACATTAAATAATTCGCTTTTTAAAATTATGTCTAAAACATTTGTCAAAACTAATTGAGAAACTTGTAGGGAGTGTCCACCAAACCTAAGCCATGGTAGAGGAAAGAGAAGTTGCAATCCTGGAGAAATAAATTGTAATCTATTTTAAAAATGAAGTAAAAGGACATAGGTTATTTTTGTACAAAAAGGCCTAAGTAAAGTGTAGCCTCTCATAGTAAGGAATGCATGCTGCGTATACTCACAGGTTGCTAGACACAACCAGAACATCATTAAATAAGGATAGATATCTTTTCTTCCTTTCGTTGTAGCTCTTGATTTCCACAGGGCCTTGGCACAGCAAAGTTCGATGCATTTGTTCCATGTCGCCCTTAACAAGTTATTTCTATATCAAAAATATAGGATACTCCTGGTACAGGTCTCCACCTGACAGAACAAGATTTAGTGGATAAGTTATAAGACCAATGTTCATACTACATTTTGAAGAGGTCATGAAATTAAAATGCAGTAAAGTTGAAAAAAATCTGAGAAATATTATAGCAACATTTATAATGATAGCAGTTAACATATGATATACATGTATGAAATTAAAAAATGAATAAAAATGGAGTAATTGTAACTTGTAACATAAATGATATCCTAATGAAAATATATATTATGTATATATGTATATATACATAGATATATATACACACACACACAAACACACACACACACACATACAGCACACACACACACACACACACACACACACACACACGTCTTTTCTTTTATTGGCCTATATAACTGTTTCCTTAAGAAATTTCCTCTTAAAGTGATTGTCCCTTCTCCAAACCGTTTTGAATGATGAAAACTTAGAAATCTACAGGTGGTATACATTGTCTTTTCAAGGTGTATTTGGATTAATCTAAACAATTCAAGCCAGAGACTTCTGATGTTCAGTTGAGCTGTCAAAACTGTTATAAAAAACTCGATCTTTGTCAAATCAGCAAAACAAAGAAACAGTCAAACCAACCCTTCGGCTCTCAAAAATATATGTGAAGTTGGTTTTTTCCAAAATAAAGGGTCATTTCATTGACTCTTGCCAGTGGCTCCTGTACGGATATCATCATGGATTCTGGGCCTTAAAAACACTTGTACATTTTTAAGTCTCCACCTAGATTTCTGTACCTCTACAAACCTCTCCATCTCCTGTGCTATGCTAACTATACAGTCTCCTCCATCTTTATGAGTGCAAAGTTTCTCCTACTCAAGTTATCCCCATTTTCTCTCCTGATATTCTTCCTTCTCTAATACCCAGACTTGGCCATAGCAAATCTGTTTCTTTTTTCTCTCTACTCAGAACTCTTCCACCTGCCTCTGAACATGATTCTTCTCATATCCCTAATAAAATTCTCCCCTGTGATACTGGAGTGGCAAATCCTTCTGGTGGTTTCTTTAATGTGACCTGCTCAAATAAATGGTATATTTATGATAGACATTTTCTTTAAGGGAATATAATTCTGGCAGAAACATGTTATATCTTTCAAACAATATGTACAGAGGCACCATATCTTTTAATTGGAAAGCATTTAGGATTCCTGTGAATCACAATGTCAAAGAGATATACCTGCCAACAGTTGTCATCAATACTTCAAACAATAATGTAAAACATATGACAAAAAATACCAACTCAATTTCACAATAAGCAAAATTGAAAGCAAATGAACATGTGTGGAAAGTAGCTCTTGTCTATTGGAATTAATATTCAAATCCTTGGATAGACTCCAAAGAACACAATATGTATTAGAAACTATGACAATCGGAAGAAAGCAAGCAAGTTATTAAATTTTGAATGTACCAAAAAGTCTGACCAATTGTTTTTTAAATCTCCGTGGTCATGTGATTAAAACAATTGGGTTGCATATAAAATAATCCTCACTTATAAGTTGGGCAGATTTTTTTAAGATTTATAAAATCTCTTCGCCTGTATGCTCAAAGCATACCTCTCCTCGCAGAATAATTTTTTTTAGAGAAGACTGGTACTGAATATTTCTACAATGACTACGTATTCAAGAAACCATTGCTGAGTTGAGAGTTAGCTCATATGATCTGTAGAAATGAAGAAAGAACATTAACCGATATGATCAGTCTATTATGAGAATCTAATTAGTTATAAAATACCTTTTCTGGGCAGCCTGGAAGGGAGAACCTTTTAATAGACCTGAATTTTTTATATTTTTAGTCTTTCTTCCTCTTTCACTGAAAGATTTTTTATTTGATATTTTATTTATTTACATTTCAAATGTTATCCCCTTTCCTGATTCCATCTCCCCCCTTAACCCCCTATCCTATCCCTCCTCCTCCTTTTTTTGCTTTCAGATCATTATAATTACATGCAAGTATTAAGGTCAGTTCTAGGTTGAGGAACTAGCTATATAATAGATGCAAATAGTCAAGGAGCACGCAAGACAATAAACCCAGATAGTAAAAGAACAAACAGAACAATAAACAGATGGACTTGAAATTTTATTTTGCTTTCCTACTCCTGAACACCAAACTGGTGACTGCATTTGGTAGACAAACCACCAAAGTCTGGGGGCTCTGTAGTAATTAAGCTGTAGGACCATTGTGATGTCAATAGTCTAAGGCTCATGCCATCTGACAAGGTGACACATGCATTTCCTTTCCTTATACTTAGTGGCTTTAAAAGTTTTTCTAGCAATTGTTGAACTGTAAGCTTTTGTAAGGAATAACATTTTCACAACCAAGTATAGTATGAAAGTCATATAGCTGAGAGATCGAATATAGAGAAGGATAATAAATCAATAGACAAGTACATTCATAGATACTCTTTGGGTGGTTTCTTTACTGTACTCTGCTCATATAATTCCAACAGTAAAACATATATTAAGTGAATATCATGCTGCCCAAAACATATATCTTTCAATTATATGTAGAGAGACACCACCTATTGCCTAGAAAGCAGTTAAGACCCATGAGATTCAAGGAGTCAGGAGGAACAGCAGGCAATGGTTATCATCACTCACATTCCACAATAATGTAAAGATGTTTACAAAAATAATACCAACTCAGTTTCATGATATCGAAAAGTAAATGAATATGTTTTGAAACCGATTCCTTTCGACCTGGATGAACATTAAAATATTGAAAACTTAAAAAAAAAACCACAACATATCTAGGAAAAAATAACAATTTTCTGAAAACCACAGAGTTCATAGACTCTAGGTTGAAGTCTGACCAGTTTACATCAAAAGTTTGTGTTCATAGTAGGTAAAAACAATTAAATAGTCTAGAAAATAATCCTCTTTCATGTGCAAGATAGGTATTGTTTGAAGACTTATAGAAAACTTTCTCCTGGAGGCTCAAAGCATACCACCCTTTACCTGACAACTCTGTTTTTTTTAGAATATTGGTACTAAAAATTTCTAATGAGTAAGTTTTTATGAAAACACTGCTGAGGTAAAAGTTAGTTCACATGTCCTGAAGGAATCAAGATAGAACACTTCTTGATTCCATTAGACTATCATAAGAATCAAGTTAGTTATTGTATACATACCTTTACAGTGGAGCCTGCAATCGAGAACCAATCAATGGACTTGAAATTATCGCTTTCCTTCTAGGCACTAAAACCCAAAGTGAACACTGCAGTTGGTAAACCAACCACTGAAGTCTGAGGAGTCTTTGGGAGTCAGGGTGGCAGGTCATTGTGATGTCAAGATTCAAAGGCTTATGCTGTAGTTGACAAAGTGACAAGTGCATTTCATGTCCTTCAATATTTTGGTTTTAAAAACATATTCTTTTAACAATTGTTGAACCATAGGTATTTTTTATTAAATAATAGATTTTCACAAAAGTATGTGTGATATGATAGATAGATGATAGTTAGATGATAGACAGATAGATGATTGATAGATAGATACATTATAGATTCTCATTAGTAATAATACCAGTTAATGAAAAGGAGAAACATTGTAAAATGCATATTCATTTCCAAATATTCTCAATACATATGTTTTTACATATCAAAGGTATACATGAAAGGAAATATCATTAACACTGTGAACCTGAAAGACCAACATGCAAGAATCATAGGAGACCTTACAAATGAATGTGCTTTACTGAATATATTCAGAAAGCTTCATCCATAGGGAGGTCAGAAAGCATTGAAGATATGTATATTATTTTTCCCACCACAATGATGCTTATTTCAGATTATAGTTAAGTATAAAATATACTAGTTAAGTCAATTCATTCTATCATCTACAATGTCAGTATAAAAACCATTAAAATAAATATAAAATACAATTCTATTTTATTTTATTACTATTATTGAAGTTTGAGATTTAAGAATTAGGTCCTGTTCTTCCTTTCATCAGATGAATCATTATATTTTCTTCCACCTTCCTTTTATTAAATATAGATTCTTTATTTATACAACACATTCTGATAGTTTTCACTACCACCTCTCTACCATACACACACACACACATGCATGCACATACACACACACACATACACACACACACACACACACACATACACACACACACACACATTCCTTCTCTCATATCTGAGTTCAGTTTATTTTTCCTCTCATTAGAAAAGAACAGGCTTCTTAAAGATAACAACATAACGTATCAAAATAAAATACAGTAAAATAAAACAACACCCATTATAATAAAGTTGGACAAGCTAAGCCAACAGAAAGTAAAAGACCCCAACACAAGGCAAAAGAATCCGAGGCTCACTCATTTACACTTTCCTAGTATATATACAGAGGGTCCTTGTAGACTTCTGCAGGCCTTGCAATTCCTACTTCAGTTTCCATGAGTTATTTGAGTTTTGTTGCTCCCCTGCTCTTCCATCCCCTGCAGCTTCCTAATTCCCAGAATAGAAAAGCAGTCTTTATAATCATTATTACAGAATTTGCACGCTACAAATATTCATTACTTTTCAGAATAAATTTAAAAATCTTGTAATATGGGAATTGATAGATTAAGGTAAATGACCAAAGTATCAATGGGTCCAAGATTTCCGTATTTCAGTCAGTTAGAAGTGATTGTAATTATACAGATTTTTTCTCTATATTTATATATCATTCTACTTACTCCCTTAGTACAAGCACTTAAGTAAAAAATTAAGAAAAATATTTAGGCTTCAAACATTATTTCTCAATCAGAAATTATAAATTTGTACATAACTCACTTTGCAATGCTGACAGAATTAAGTTTGTTCCTCTTGAACAATGTGAAGTAAACTGAGGATTTCTACTCCATGGTAAGTCATGCAAGTTCCAAAATTAGAAACCGTTATGCATGCACATTTATAGAATATACAATTATTACACATTTAAAGAATGGAGTTGTGTCAGAATCCTGAATGCTTGTGAGAAAGCTCCAAGGAAACAAGATGTGAATCTGGTAGCCTCAGTTTCTTCAAATACAAAATTGTTCTTGGAGTGTTTTGTGCTCCTCCCAGGGGTACTGGATAGGCATGTTTACTTCAGCTGTTGTTATTCACATACCTCCATGGAAATACAGGTTTTTGTCATGTGTGCCTTGTCCTTGTAATTGAAATCCTTACTCCTCTTTTTTTTTTTACTCTTTTTCTTTATCTTTTTTTCTTTCTCCTGCCCTTTCCCACCCACACACATCCTGGGACTTCAAGTCTCTGCAAGGTTAGGTGCTTCATCTCCCATTGAAGCCCCAATGTAGCCCAGCTAGAACACTTCACAAGGACAGGCAACAGCTTATAATACAGCCCCCATTCCATTTATCTGTGACTCACATGAAGACTGGGATGCACATCTGCGACACATGTGTGTGGAATCATAGGTCCAGCTCGTCTATGAGCTTTGTTTGGTGCTTCAGTGGAATAGTGTTGAGAGTCACAAGAATCCAGGTTTGTACACTGTTGATCTTCCTGTGGAGTTCCTATCCCGTTTGGAGCCTGCAATGCTTCTTCTTATTCTTCAATAAGAGTCACCAAGCACCATCCATAGATTGTGTGTCTGTGTCTGTTTGAGTCAGCTCTCGGGCAGAACCACTCAGAGAACATGTAGTTCCTGTCTGGAATCAAAAACGAGCATCATGAGTAGTGTTAGGGATTGGTGCTTGCCCATGGTCACAAGTTGGGCTGGTTATTGGATGGCCATTCCCTTAGTTTCTTCTCTATCACCCATGCCTATATTTCTAATAAGATAAATTTGGGGTTGAAAGTTTTGTGTGTAGGTTGGGGATTCTGTAGCTTCACTGGGGTTTCTGCCTGGCTACAGGTGGCAGCCTCTTCAGGTTGCATTTCCCCAGTGTAGAAAGTCACAGCTAAGGTCATCTTCTTTGATGCTTGGGTGCCTCCCTTGTCCAATCTCACTCCTGTTCTGTTGATGCCCACTGTCTTCTCACCCCAGTCAGTTGCAAATATCTATTAATTTTCATGGCCATCTAGCCATCTCTCCTGACATTCCCTTACCTGGCCCTAAACCCAATATTCCCCCTCCCCATCACCATCCTTCCCAGTTCCCTCCATCTGCCTCTTATGAGTATTTCCTTCCCCCTTCAAAGTGAGATACAATCTTGGGCTTTCCTTCTTGGTTAGCTTCTTTGAGTCTGTGGAATGTAACATGATATATTTTATCATTTTATGGCTAATATACAGTGATAACTGATTCTATGACATGCATGCCTTTTTGGGACTGAGCAACTTCTCTCAGGATGATAATCTCAAGTTTGATCCATTAGCCTGCAAAATTCATGCTGTCTTTGGATTTTTTATTGGATATTTTACTTATTTACATTTTACATGCCATCCCCTTTCCCCATCCATCCCCCACAAACCCCCATTCTATCCCCTTCCTCCTTCTTGCTTTTATACCATTTTAATTACATGCAAGTATTAAGGTCAGTTCTAAGTTGAGGAACTAGCAAATACAATAGATGAAAATAGTCAAGGAACAAGCAAGACAATAAACATAAATAGTCAAATAACTGGCAAGGCCATAAACAAAGTCCTGTGATCACTCCTGTGATCAATGTTTCTAAAGGCTTATCAGGATGACTTAAATATCTGGGCCTACTTCCCTGTCCTAGCCCAAAGTAATTTCCATGCCTGTAGCCTACTTCTTTGTTCTATCCTAAGATTTAGATTCCTGCCTGAAATTACTTCTTTGTTCTATCCTCATGTCAGATTCCTGCCTGAATCCCAATTCCTCCTCTTTGCCAAAGTCAGATTTTTTCCAAGCAGCCCCAAAAGCTCTCCAATTTTCCCTTTTTATTTCATAAACAAGACTGAGCTTGTCTTAGATCATTCTGACAAGAATACCTTTCTTACCCATCATGGAATATGCATTCCCAAAGCAATGCACTTAGGTTGGTAAGGCTCTGTGCAAAATCTTACCCATCCTTGGCTTGCCAGCCTGTTAAATTAAGAACTCTGTCCTACTCCATTGTGTAGATGTACTGCATATTTTGGTTTGTTTCTTTGTAATATTTTTTGTTTTATCCATTCTTCGGTTGGGAGACATTTTTATTTTTTGTTTCTGGCTATTACATTAGTTCTCTGGTTTGTATTTTCTAGATGACCTCTTTTATTGGATATTTTATTTACATTTCAGATGCTATTCCTTTTACCCATTTCTCCCCCCTCCCCCAAAAAACCCATATCCCATGCCCCCTTTTCCTTTTTGCTTTTATACACTTTTAAAAAATGCTAATCAAAGTCTTTATACATTTGGTAATGCTCAATCGGAAGTGTAACCCATTACCCAACCTAGATATATCAACTGTCTTTGACTGGTGGAGACACATGAACATCTACCTCCATATCCTCACCCCTCTCTTTCTCTCTCTTTCTCTCTCTCATCACCTAGCTTCTCCTCTCATTCTTCTTCTCCTCTCCTTACTCCTTCTCTTCCTCTCAGTACTCCTCCCACAGTAGCTCCTCCTACATATCATCCTTCCTTTTAAAATCAAACTTTTCTCTCAAAATACAATTAGAGCATAATTATGCCAATTTCTACCAGTGAGGTACAAGACAGTCCTAATACTCAGTCCATCATTTTGTTGACTAACCAGAACCTCTGTCATCTCTCCTAACTAAAACACTTAGTTCTGAACCTGGCTTTTTTCTTAGCTTTAGAATGAATATCTGCTGAAAACCATGCACTCAGATCTTTTCTCTAAAAGTAAGTAGCCACAATTGGCTACGAGACTATAAGTTTTCAACCCCTTCAGAAATCCAGAATGGCTGAGTTAACTAAAATTATGGGAAGTACAAAGTATAGCTTCTAAAACTTAGCAAATTTATAGGGAAAACTGAACACCGGGACATTCCCTATACTAAAAAACGTTGGAGCATCTCATCTTCAGCCTTCTGGCCCAGGACCATCTGACAAACCTTAGAGCTGCAGAATTATTAAGGGCTGATGACTCTGTCTAGGCAGATATAATCAGTAGACTATTCTTCAAGTGTGTCCTTTTCTGGACAGTAATTTGTCTGTAGATGGAAAGCAACATTAAATTGATAGCAGTATCTGCACTTTAGCAACACAACTTGCCTGGCTGCACTTCTATTACACCCCTTGGCTTCCTTCCCCACTGAACTGTGAACTCAAATCTGAGATCATAGTGTCTAGGTTTCCCCCATGGGTGTACTATGTTATATTTTAAATCTTACTTAAGAGAAAAGCATGCTGGCACATGCCTTTATTTCCAGATCTTGGACACAGAGCCAAGAGGTTCTCTGTGAGTTTTAGATCAGCCTGGTCTACAAAGAAAGATTCAGGACAGCCAGCCAGAGGTTTTACATAGAGAAATTCCAATTCAGTATCAAATTGCTATTCTATGTATTAGACATATCTAAGTTAATAGTCAATATATCAAAATAAGTAACATGTCCCTAATTTATTAATTTATCTTATTTCTGATATTTACCTCATACATAGATTCAGGAACAGTGAAAAGAGGTATCAAAATGTGGAGGCAATTTCTAGCAATAGGAAATTATCTGTAACACACAGGTGCAGTTTCCCTTTATATGGTTTGGTTAATTCTTCATTGCTGTTTGTTATAAACCAAATTTTCATTGGTAAATGATTATTAAGTTATGGTAGTAGAATATCTAGACATACCTTTAATGTTCTCAGACACAAGAGGAGAAGCTTGACTTCTTGACAGTTCATAATGGCCAGGCTAGCATGTGCTGACACTGGGGCAGCTGCTGAGTCCATGTTCTGTTTCCTCCATGTTCCTGATGTTAGATGGAGTATTCTGGGAACATGAGGCCTTTTCTCCACTTGGGTGAAAAAGTGATGTTTGGTACCAGACAGAATGCATGTCAATTCTGAAAATAATTGGAGAATTTTCAATCATATATGTTATCAGAGAAATCCATGAAAAAAAACAAGAAAAACACAGAGTGTCTCTTGTCATTTTTCATGGTTGCAAATCACATTTTACTTGAGACTTGGCGTCTAAAAATATGTAGTTCAAAATTCTAAAAAAGTCAGTAGTTATAAAAATAAGGGGGAATATTACTGTTAGATGCTTGTGAGATTAGATATTCAAGTGTGTTCAACAATGTGGTATAATATATAAGAGGATAATTTCCTGCTTTCACATTGGGATGGCCAGTATGTGAAGCACACAGACCATGTGAGTAACTTTGGTTGCCTCTGACACACTCATGGCTGTGCATATCTGTAAGGATGCTTATAGAATGGCATACCTAAGGTGGGAAGAAGTCATCTGAATGAGGGACTATCCTACTGAAAGTTCCCATGGCTGGATAAAAAGCAGGAGACATGCAAACCCATCTGAGAAGTAATATTTACATGTCTCTGATAGCTCACTGCAGATGTAGTGGTAACAGCTTGATCCTTGCGTTTATTATAGTGGGAGGTATCTGAAATAATGTCTATTTGGAGCAAACTGGATAGTTATGGATATCCAGTGGAAGATTCTTTGGAACCCTATTTTTCTTCTGATATTTGATCCTATACAATACAAGGAACATTTTCCCCTCAGTCTATACTACAACATATACCTAACAGCTCCAAGGGCAGTTGGTCTATTGCCAATGAATCAGAAACTCAAACACTGGAAGTAAAAATAACCATTTGATCCCAGTACCCTAGACGTTTCAGCATTTTATTTAGCATTTGAAAGGCAGCTACAGAAGAATAGTGTACTATATAATTTCCCTAAACCAATAAAAACCAGCATCAAGAGGCCAAGGATATAGTCAACCAAACTAATCAGGCGTCATAATAACCATATCTGAAAAATAAACCAATCCAAAATATATTGTCTTTGTTTTGTTGGGATAATCACCTTAAAATCAAGTAGAATTTCACACATTCTAGACTGATTATATCAGAATTCAGTCATATGGGTTTATGGCTCTTAGAGAAGGTCCTATTGCCATGTCAATAAAGCAAGCATGATTCCCAACTCTGTTGTAAATATTTAACCTAGTATTTATAGATAATATAGCCCTTACCTGATCCAGTCTGTTCAGGTCAGTCAACAGGGTCTAGCAAGAGAGAGTGGCGATGAAGGGGCAAGAGACAGGAAGAATGGAGACAAGACAGAGTGTCTGATCCAGTCCACTTTATTGAAAGGAAATCCTGGGTATTTATAGGTACAAGCAGGGGAACACAGCTGAAGGCACTTTGCCACATGCCTTGCAGCTGTGGGCACTATACAACAAAACAGCATATGTGAGAAAAACAGTGTTTATCAGAGTATGCTCAGCTGTTGTGGGCTGTTAAAAACAAGTCTCTTGTCAGGGTATATGGCCTGAGATGGCTGCAAAGATGATAGCCACTTTCTGCCAGGAGTCGACTCCCAATAGGTCCCCCTTTTTATTTATTTTATACTTTCCCAAAAGGGCAGGCTGGGAAAAATTATGGAAACCTTATCTGTCTTAGGTCAGAACAAAGGACCCCAGCCTCCCTATCCTGTCTTTGGATACTCAACAGTCATTTGGTTGAGCACCTCTCTTAGGATGGTGAGGCCCCCAGAGAGGGGCAAGGGACTTCGGGACTTCAGTTGTTCTCTTACCCATCACTGACTATCTGGCTTAGCATGTAAGTTAGGGGTTAATCCTCATCAGTCTTGATGACAGAGGTTTTAGAGTACCCTACTTCCAGCCTGTAATAATGGACCTGTATGGGTTTCATTTGAATAGCGTAAAAAAGCCATCAGTCTGTTGAACAGCATGGACCCGAGAGAAGAAACTTAATAATGCCTGAATGGTTGGTATAAAAGCAACACTCTTTTTTAAGGGCAACATACAACCTCCTCTGTTAGAAAAGTAAAAAGTACAAGTCTCTTCTATTCTGTAGCAATATTTCAGCTGAGAAGGATAATGAATTTTACAAATGTGATATAGCAGATTCCATTCTTTCTAAATCCAAATCTATAGAAGTACAGAACTGATCATAGCTTTTGATCTCAACAAAACAAGTAATGAAATCCCCTCCTTGCCCCAGTCAATACCCCACTAAGTTGTAAATCAGGGAACCAAGAGTCCAATAGAGCCACCCTGGAAGTGCTGGAGGTGATGTCTCCTTCCACAGTGAGAACTTCCCAAGTCAGGTTTGCTAGTTTATCTGTTCCAGTTTGAAGGTTATTGTGAAGCATATTCATGTTTCTTGCAAAGATAAAAATACTATTCTCAGGGGGTTTCTCCTCCCTGGATTTGTTATTATTGTCTATTTGTTTAATCAGTCTCTCTGGCAGCCAGCATGCAGCATCCACTGTTTGGGAATATATGCAGACAGAACCTCTTCTCCAGATATGCACTGGATCTGACCCATGTCAGTTCAATGATTTCTTGCATTATCTTGACACATAGTGGGTCTTCTGCCTTCCATCTCTGTTGGGCCTCATTTTGCCTCAGAACCAGAGTCAGTATTGAGTTTGTTCTCAAGGCCCAAAACAGGGACAAATTGGGGCCCAACACATCTCCACCTTCAACATTAAATATACCACATCTCTCCAAAGGTCATACCTATTCCAGTACCCTGCACTCAGTGAGGAGGTTGAAGCAAGTGTCCAATGAGTGAAGGTCAAGCTCTGGAGTTTTCACAGTCTGAGCGACACTACTTATGTTCTGGGAAACACTTGACTTCTTGGTGAGATCTTGATCTCCTGTAAATGACCAACAACCTGTTCACGGAACAATGTTCCTCTGACATGATGAAAACATGTGGACAGTGAGACCACAAAAGGAAATGGTTCCAATGTCTACCACTCTAATGCACCCAATTCTGTCTTCTAGGGATCACTAACAAATCTGCATACTGCCCAGAAGATGAGTCAAGGTGTTGCAGTTAGCATGGCTGGTGACATGAATCACACAGAAGTTCATCACAAATCAGAAAGACAAGATTCAGGTGGTCTCAAGGGTCTTTCCTTAGTCTCCTTTTAGAGACAGAATTGAAATACACAGTGGACCTCATCTTTTACATTCAGGTAATATGATGAATTTAGATAATGTAGCCTTTATGCTAAGACACTGGGATTCCAAACAGCTATGAGAGGAAAGGGCCCAAAGTGGAGCTCAGTCCTGCAGCTCATACCATGCATAGCTGATGTCCTGAGGTTCTGTTCTCAGAGGGCAGCATGGGGAAATGTCTATTTCTTGTAAAAGGAAACACTCCCAAGCAGTCTCAGGTCTCTGCACCTCGAGTAGAGGCATTGATTGCACCACATGCTAAATAAAGTGAGGCTGGAAACATGGCTGCAATATGAATAATCCTACCACGCTTGCTGCAGTTGACGTCATGGATATGCCCCCTATAGCTTTATCCAATGCCATCCAGGTTTGAGTTACATACTCTTGCTAGAATAACAACCCAATGCTTCTAAATTATCAATATATGGGAGAAGAGGGTATTTATTGTGCTTTGGGTAAAAGTACCCATGTCTGTCCATACTTGACATAAATATTCACTGTGTCCTTGTGAGAAGGGGGAAACCAGGCTGAGGAAGGTCAGTCCTGAGAATGACTGCCCTGACAACAGAGAAACCCATCAAGGTGCACAGGAAAGGGCCACATCTGAAGCCCTGCTTGACAGGCCACAGACCCACTATTTCACCTTCCTCCTGTCTTTCTTTGTCCATTTCAGTCATTTTTACAGCCATCACCTTGGCACACAGTCTGCATGTCATCCAGTTCTTACACCTCTCCCATTGTGTAACATGGAAGGATGGTGGTCATGTCCAGTGTCCTGACAGTTCTACAGTAAGCCTGCCTCACTACACATTCAGACCTGTCACAGCAGACTTTGCTCTTGTGTAGTATGGGCAGATGGTGGCCACATCCAGTGTCCTAACAGCTCTAAAATGAACCCACTTTACTATACATCTAGGCCTGTCACAGCAGGATTTGCTGTGAACCATGTAGGCATTTTCCTCCTTTTGTGTACTTTTCTTGAAATGTAGACATAGGGGATGATATCTGAGCATATCCCTGAACCTTGTAAGTCTTCACAGCTCCTTCATCATGTCTGTGGCATTTTTTTAAGTTTCTTTTTTTAATTGGATATTTTATTTACACTTCAGATGCCATCTCCTTTCCCCATTCCCACCCTTGGAAAATCCCTATCCCATGCCCCATTTTCCTTTTTGCATTTATACATTTTTTAAAAAAATGTTAATAATAGGCTTTATAAGTTTGGTATTGTTAAATCAGAGGTGTAAACCCACTACCCAACCTACATATATCAGGAAATGCACCTTTGTGGAAAAGACAGACACTACCTCAGTGTAAAAGGTTGAAAAACAATCTTCCAAGCAAATGGTCCCAAGAAACAAGCGGGAGTAGCAATTCTAATATCAAATAAAATCAGTTTTCAACCAGAAGTAATCAAAAAAGATAAAGAAGGACACTTCATATTCATCAAAGGAAAAATGTACCAAGAGGAACTCGCAATTCTCAACATCTATGCCCCAAATACAAGGGCACCCACATACATAAAAGAAACTTTACTAAAGCTTAAAGCATACATTACACCCTACACAATAATAGTGGGAGATTTCAACACCCCACTCTCAGCTATGGACAGATCATGGAAACAGAAACTAAATCGAGACACAATGAAACTAACAGAAGTTATGAACCAATTGGACTTAACTAACATCTATAGAACATTTCATCCTAAAACAAAAGAATATACCTTCTTCTCAGCACTTCATGGTACCTTCTCCAAAATAGACCATATAATTAGTCACAAAACAGGCCTCAACAGATACAAAAAGACTGAAATAATCCCTAGTACCTTATCAGATCACCATGGACTAAGACTCGTCTGTGGCATTTTGAAATGAGCCACTGCTCCAATTTCAACCATTGCAATGGCAGCCAAATACCTCATTCATTCCTGAACTGGTACTCATCTCACCTCCAAACTACTCAGAGTATATAATCCCTCTCTCAATTCCCTGAGGTCTAGAAGATGAGCTGACTCTTGGAGGGAAAGCAGAGGTGAAAGATCCTCTCTTGAGCATCTTCAGAGAGTTTTAGCTATTCAGATCCACATAGAGGGAGATCATGACTGCATTCTGGTCTTTGAGAGCACCATATATTCTTGGGACATGAAGCAATGACATTGGGATTCCACTAAAGTTGAAGAGGCCCATACTCTCATAGCAGAGTGCTGTGTCTTTTTAAATCTTAGGGGAGAGATGGTCTCCCTCCACAGATATGAACAGGGTTTAGTACTGCTCAAGCTGAGAGATGAGCACAGTCAATCAGAAGGTAGACTATTTCTTCTGGCCCAACATGGAGGCATGGATCACCTGTCTGATTCTTTCTGCTGCCTGGAAATCCCAGGCTCTTTTGAGTTTAGCATAGGGAACCACTGGGTTCAGGACAATGGGGGTCTATGATTTAGAAGTGCCTCCATTTCCAGCACATTCTGTGCACATACCAACTACACTCTCTTGATACAAAGATCACCTGATCTTTGACAAAGGAGCTAAAACCATACAGTGGAAAAAAGACAGTATTTTCAACAGGTGGTACTGGTTGAACTGGAGGTCAGCATGTGGGAAAATGCAAATCGAGCCATTCATATCTCCTTGTACAAAACTCAAGTCCAACTGGATTAAGGACTTCCATATAAAAGCAGACACACTGAAACTAATAGAAGAGAAAGTGGGGAAGATCCTCAAACACATGGGCACATGGATACATGGGAGAAGTTCCTGAACAGGACACTAATGGCTTATGCTCTAAGATCAAGAATTGACAAATGGGACCTCATAAAATTGAAAAGCTTCTGTAAGGCAAGGGACACTGTCAATAGGACAAAAATAGCCACCCACAGATTGGGAAAAGATCTTTACCAATCCAACATCAGAAATGCAGTTTTAATATCTTCAGACAGAAATCTGATATTAGGCTAGAACAAAAAAGAAATTTCAGGTAGGAATCTAAATCTTAGGATTGAACAAAGAAGTAATTTCAGACACGAATCTAAATTTTAGACTATACCAAGGAAGTAGTCATTAGACATGAAAATGACCTTACTCTAGGACAGAGAAGTAGACTCAGTTACTTTGATAAGCCCTTAGAAACAGTGATCATGGGAGTGTTCACATAACTGGGTTTAATGCATTGCATTTTCTTTGACTATTTGTGTTTATTGTCTTGCTTGTTCCTTGACTATTTGCATCTATTGTATTGCTAGACCCTCAACCTAGAAGTGACCTTAATACAAGCAAATAATCAAATGGTATAAAAGCATAAAGGAGTAGGGGCAATGTGATAGGGGGTTCTAGAGAGGGGAGATGGGAAAAAGTATGGTATTGTAAATAAATAAAATATCCAATAAAAACAATTTTAAAATACTGCAGTTCTGTGCTTTGTGGTTATTGATCCTTTTCAAACTTGTTTGGGCACAAGGCTCAGAGGCTGATATTTCCAAGATTTGCACCTATGAAATTCACAATCCCACAGCTCAAAACAGTACGGACACCACTCTGGAATGCATCCAAAGACAAGGTGTCTGATTTAAGAATTTTACAGATTTGTTTATAGGTCCAGGACTCAGGAACACAAAACCTACAAAGAATCATTAAGGGATTCCAACTTTAGAAACTGAGGGATGCCATTAAAGAAATGACCCATGGGATGCTCACACAGACACAGTATTTCCTCTGTGACCCACAGTGCTGTGATTGGCATGCTCTCTGGCAACCTCAAAATGAGGTCACCATTTATAGAATAACAGTGCAGGGGGCAGAGCAGTCCAGTGGCCCTAGAGTGGTGTAGTGGGTGGTCCCAGGAGATACTGAGATCACTCCATCCCCTACATCTAGGATGAAAGCAAGAGTAAAACAGGAAGGATTTTGTGAGATTGAGATCTCTGGCCCAAATGAGGCCTAGGTGTCAGCCACCAGGCTGGAAGAGCACATCTGCCTCTGTATAGAGGATTCAGGTCAGGAATGTCAACAGGGACAGAGGAGTCAATGCTCACCCTATGAATATACTGTACCTAACATCTTGCACTATGACAAAACAAAGATAAGGTAGCTTGCCGATACAGGCATGGCACACTGCTGGCATAGTGAGATTCACTGGAAAGTACAAGATTGGTTGAGTACACAGGAGGGCTGGCAATGCGGCAGAAGTGTAGGACACACACTGAGATCATGTGCCAGGTAACATGAGCTACATAGCCACACAGCTGAACAGAGGGGCTTTCTTGCTCTGACTGGAGGAGAACCATGGTAGGGCCTGCCTCAGCCCTCAATCTGTACCTTTGATTTCCACTGCTTCTCTCTCTTGCAAGTCACAAGCAGTATGAAGCACTACCCTTGGCTGCCAGCATCTCTTTGGCTTTGTTCATATTACAGACAGGGCAAAGAAGAATCTATTCTCCTGCTACCTATGACCTAGACTAGGGACAAGAGAACATCAGATCCATAGGCCCAGTATTCTGACCATTCCTACAGGGCATCAGGGATATAGTTTATCATTGGATTTCCTGCCCTTAGAAGCCAAATAAATCTGTCAGTCCAGCAATCTTATCAAGGATGATACTCTGGGAGTCATCTAAGCCAGCCTTATACTTAACCCTTCCTGCTGGCTATTTGCTGGTCAGTCAATTCCTCTGTGGTATTGAAGAGCAATGAGCTAAGTAAGGACCTCAAAGTCACCCTAAGACTCCATCCTATTGTTCACACCGTGAGAAGAACTTAAGATTGACCTGAGAACAGCTCAAGAGTTCACACTTGGGCAGCACCACAAAGAACAGTAGAGCAAAGCTCACATGGACTCAGGAGTTTGGACCCTGACTCCATAGTGCTTTGTCAGAGAGTATTTTACACACTATACTGTATCCTCAGGACCAGAGCCACTAAGTGAGTGGCAGGATATGTGTGCAGTTAATAGCCAATGGCATCATCAGTGACAAGCTGCAGGGAAACCTCTAACCCAGACTCCAAGATGGGGCCAAGAGCCATCAAGGAAAGCTTCCTAAGAGAAAACTATTCCCAAGAGAATTACAGCTCAATAACACTGATGCTCTCAGATGATTCTTGCTGAAATAATTCATGTATTTTTTACCTTCTGAACAGGGAACTTATAAACAATATGGAGTCAGACAAAGTGGCAGCCTACAGAACTGAAAAAGGTTTTTACCATCTATACATATAAAAGACGGCAAATATTCAAAATATATAAAGAATTTTAAAATCTGGACATCTAGAAAACAATTCAATTTTTTAAAAATGAGGTATATATAAACAAACAATTTTCTAAAGAGGAATTGCAAATGGCTGAGAAGCACTTAAAGAAATGTTCAACACCCTTAGTTATCAAGGAAATGCAAATCAAAAAACTACTCTGAAATTTCATCTTACACCAGTCATAGTAGCTAAGAAAATAAAACAAAAGATAGCTGTGCTGGTGAGGATGTGGAGTCAGAACACTCCTCCATTGTTGGTGGGAGGACAAACTTGCATAGCCACTGTGGCAATCAGTGTGGCAGTTCCTCAGAAAGATGAGAATTATCTCCCCCAAGACCAGCTAAATCATTCTCAGGTATATACCCAAGGTATGCTTCATTCTATCACAGAGACATACTTGCTCAACTATGCTCATTGCTAATCTATTCATAATGGCCAGAAACTGCAAACTGCCTGGATGATTTGTCAGTGGATGAAGAAATATAGAAAATGTGGTACATTTACACAATGCAGTATTACTCAGCTGTTAAGAAAATGAATTCAAGAAATCAGCAGGCAAATGAATGGAACTAGGGGAAAATTCATCCTGAATGAGGTAACCCAAACCCAGAAAGACAAATATGGTGTATATCTGCTTATATGTGATGTTAGTTATAAGTTTTTAATAAGCAAGCTACAATCCTTATAGCCACAGAGATTAGGGATAAAGTAAGGGAATGGAGAAGAGGGAGTGTCCTGAGGAAGGGAAAATACCTATGCCAGATGGATAAGGCATAGACAGGAAATAGAAGGATCTAATGGTGAGGATTTTTCTCTAATTTAAAAATTTGTTTATGGTCAGAATGTGAACTGTTCCCAATGAACACTTCCCACAGTCAAAATTTCTGACCAAGAATTGTTCCTGTCTAAGAGAACTGCAGGGAGAAAAATAGAGAAAAGATTAAAGGAAAGGCAGGCCAATAACCAGCCCAAGTTGGGATCTATCTCATCAGGGTGGGGTTGGAGAGACATCAAGTCCTGGCACTATTACTGATGCTCTGATGTGCTTACAGACAGGTGCCTGGCATGGCTGTCCTCTGAGAGGCCCAACCAGCAGCTGACTGAGACAGAGGCAGATACCTACACCCAACCATTGGACTGCAGTTGGGGACCCCTAAAGTTGAATTAGGGAAAGAACTGAAGAAGCTCAAGCAAAGGGTGACCCCATAGGAAGACCAGCACACTCAACTAACCCAGAATCCTGGGAGCTTCCAGAGACTGAGCCACCAACCAGGAGCATACACAGGACAGTCCACATAGCAGAGGTCTGCCTGGTCTGGCCACAATGGGCGAAGATGTGCTTGATCCTCAGGAGACTTGAGGCCCCAGGGAAGAGAGAGGCCTAATTGGGTATAGCATTCTCTTGGAGGCAAGGCAGAGGAAGAACAGGATAAGGAACTGTGGGATGGGAGACAAATAGGAGGCAATTACTAGAATGTAAATAAATAAAATAACTTAATAATAAAAAGAAAAATCAAAGCAAAGTCAAACATATCCCACGCCTGAGTGTCACTATCAGTCCTGCTTACACTGGCCCATCACCTCATAATCTCTCCCTATGCTATTTGATGAAAACACAAGTAACTAAAACATTTCCTATTATATTATCCTCTTCATAATGCATCCCACAGATCTCTCTACTTAAGTACTGCAAGGTTTTTTTGTTTTTGTTTTATTTTCTTTCATACATTACATGCCTACCACAGTATTCCCTCCTTCCTCTCTTCCCAGTCCCTCCCCCCTCCCTCTCCCCCAAGATCCACGCCTACATTTTCTTTTAAGATATTTAAGAAATGTTCCCAGAGATAACAACCATACACAGGATATTATGGAACTGTAAATCTAGTTACATCCCTTCATATTAGGGCTGGATGAAGCAACCTAGTAGGAGGAAAATGGGCCCAAAAGCAGGCAACAGAGACAGAAACCACCCCTGCCCGCACTCTTATGAGTCCCACAAGAAGAAAAAACTACACAACTATAACATACAGGCCTAGGCCAGAACCATATAGGCTCCCTGATTGTCAGTTCAGTCTCTGTGAGCCCATATGAGCCCTGGTCAGTCAATTCTGTGGGCCAATTTCTTGTGGTGTCCTTGACAGCTCTGGCTCCTACAATTCTTCCTTCTCTTCTTCCACAGACTCTCTTGAGCTCCACCTAGTGTTTGGCTGTTGGTCTCACACGGCAAGGTCTGTGCTTAACCACAATTTATTCAAGCAGTTGTATATTGATACATAACTGGGTTATATTTGTCCTATTTGTTATACTACCTTTCATCTATTTGTATTCTGCCCTAGCATATGGTATGAATTTTAATTTGCTCCACAAAAGGATATTTCCAAGTAGCTATCCTGCATTCTAAACCATCTACTGAATTTTTTCTATCCACATTGGCTGAAGCTACTGTCTTTAGTAAAGAATAAATTATGTGTATGCAAGTCTGTCCTGTACTTCTTCTTCATGGGCTAATTCTAGAGGCTGCAGACACAGTAGGCCTACCAGTGCTCTTACTATGAGTTTTCTAATGATTCTTCTTAGAGTGTTTGTGTGTTGGTTCACTTTTTAAGGGGAGCATCTGCTGCTTTATTGACCAGACTCAGGGAAAACTCCTAGGCAGAAGCAATTCACCTGACTCAGCCTCCTGAATAGTTCAGACTACAAATGTGTGCTACCACACCCAGCTCCAGAAATGCTGTCTTTCAATACAACCTTTGCAACAGCCCTATCAGATAATTAGCATGTATATGAACTGTCTAATAATGGTCTTACCTCGTTTATAACAAGTGCTTTTCTCTTCTATCTTCTGTAGTTGCTTATATATGTTAATTGTGTCGACACATATACTTATTAGTGAACTGTCTCTGTATTTGTAGTAAGTTTCATTACTACCCTAGGTTTATATAAAATATCACAGATGGGATGATAGCGTGGCTCAATTGGAGAAGCCTAACATGTACAATACCCTGATTTCAAAACACCATATCTGTAAACTGTGCAATTAATTAATTCTAATTGTACCTTTCTAATTTTCACACTCATCATCTAAACAGTCCAATAAAAATGCAGATATTAGAATGTATTAAAATGTAAAGCTTAACTAGATACATCCAGAAAGGTTCACTTTAAACACAACCTTAGGAGAAAAGGGTTCAAACCATAGGAAAGTTGACTAACAGGAGGAATCAAAGATCAAGATGGGAAACCTCAGCTCACATAAAAGAGCAGGCCATAATGACGAGCATCAGAATGACATAGCTACTGAATACTGAATGTGTATGTTCCTACTGTAACAGATTTCAACATCAGGAAATATAGACAACTCTGGGAGAGAAACAAACACCCCCTTAGTCACTGACAGAACTAAACATCAATCAGCAAATTATGGAAGTTCTTAATAATGGTACTGGCCATCTCAATTTCACTGGCATTTTACTCAATTTCTTGACTTCCACACAGGAAGAAATAAGTGTTATTCTACATTATTTTCAAGGGCATTTGAAATGTTCATTAGGAACAGTTCACATTCTGACCATCAGCACATTTTGAAAGTGGAGAAAAATCATAGGTATATTATCTCACTGGATCAAAGCACTTGAAACAGCCAAAATTTTAAAATAAAGAATAATATCAACTTCTGAAACAGATATTTAAGTAACATTTTGAAATTAATGATAATAAAAATTATCTGTGGAATGAAGTTAATCACCAATAAAAGCAAGATCATGTTTCTGTGTTTACATTGGGATGAAAAAGAGGCAAAGATATAGGTTTCTACCCTGAAAAGATAGAAAATAAATGTGGAACCTAAACCAAAGAAAAGGATCACAGAGGTGAAAACAGATGTTCAGTGTTTAAAAAAAGACCAAACTTTAGACAGGAGCTGAAGAGAGGGCTCCCTGAGTAAGCAAACTTGCTATACAAGCATGAGGAGCTGAGTTTGAATCCCTAGCACCCAGGTTAAAAAAAACTAAGGCACAAGGGTGCCTGCATGAAACCTCAGTGTTACAAGGCAAACACAGTTGGACCCATCCATGTGCTAGCTGGCCAGCAAACTTAAAACCAAGGCGAGCTTCCAGTTCTGAGAGACCACAGACCATCTCAAGGCAATAATGAAGAGAAGGGACCCAATTCTTGCTCTGGTCTCTGCATATATGCACACTCACATGCAATGCACACACAACATGCACATGAGTGTGTATACACACAGAGATAACTCTCCAGATAAAAGTAGCTTTGACATTTAATTGCATTAAAAACCTCTAATAATACTCAAGAAAAACTAAGCATGGATCATGAACATCAAAGAAAGAGCCTCACCTCAGAGTCTATAAGAAGCAAAAATAATAATGAATATTATAAACAAACTCACGGCAATGAAATAAAAATTAAATGTTAGCAGACATAATCCATGAAAAATAAACCATACTGAAGCTGATAACTGAATCTGAAAAAGCTGACTAGCTAACTCTAAAACAATTAAGTGTTAATCAGTTATATGTACTAAAAACCCAAGTTCAGACAGTTGCATTATTGTACTCCATCAAACATTTAGGGAAAAAAGCAATTTCCAAACATTGGGAAACAAATACACTTCCTCAACTCCTTATTTAAATTCACCACAACCCTAATAACAATGCCTGAAAATGATAAAAACAAAATGTCATGGGTCAACACTCACCATGAATACAGATGTAAAACTAGCTGACAAAATATTGATTAACTGAAGCAAAAACATCTTGAAAGATGATCCTAATGTATAGTCTCCATACCAGGAATTGCTTTAATAGTTGAAAAATCAATTATATACCGACACTGAAAGCATAATCCGTGAAAGTAAACAGTGATTAGGATTTTGTTAAAACTGAAAACTTCTGTTCTGTAATACAAAGAATAATGTTAACATTCACATGTCAACATGGACAAACACTCTTAACAAAAATCAATGCTGCAAACCCCAAAGTGCCTTACCTTAAGTGATGCTACAGTGCTGTTTTAGTTAGGATTTCTATTGTTGTGATAAAACAGCATGACCAAAAAGCAAATTGGGGAGAAAAAGAATTTATCTGGCTTACACTTCCACACTGTAGTTTATCACTGAATGAAACCAAGGCAGGAACTCACAGGGCAGTAACCTGGGGGTTAGGTACAGATGCAGAGGCCATGAAGGGGTAATGCTTACTGGCTTGCTCAGCCTGTACTGAAAAAAGTTTAAACCCACTACAGTTTTGAAAACCTACCAAACCCACCAATCCCTGAGCCCAAAAAACTACCAATCCCTGGGCTCGTCTTGAAATCCCACCAATCCTATCCTAGAAATCAAGAAACCCTATATAAAGCCTGCCTCCTGCTCAGTTCCCTGTGGCTTCTCACCTAAGCAGAGGCAGCCACTCTCCTGTGTCTTTCCCTGAAGTGGAAACTTAAGGGTTATTTGAAAAGTCAGTTGGATGGTGTTTTTGCTGGGGAAACCCTCAACCTAGAACTGACCTTAATACATGGAAGTAATTAAAATGGTATAAAAGCATAAAGGAGGAAAGGGGGTTGGATAGGGAGTTCTAGGGAGGGGAAATGGGAAAAGGGGATGACATCTGTATTGTAAATAAATAAAATGTTCAATTAAACATTTTTTAACAAAAGAAGATAAAATTAGGTCCAAATATATTGTTAGAAATTTAAAACACCCCATAGTGAAACAAAAGTAAACAAATATAAAATTGTCAATCCACTAAAAAGTCCAATAAGGAATAAAATTCACGTAAAACTAAAGAGAAAAGCAAAAACATGGAAGAAATAAGGCAAATATAAAATTCTAAAGTCATCAATAACAATAAATGTGAAGAGATAATATTTTGCTACCAGAGGTTGAGAACTCAAAGCAGGTTATTCATCTATGCTATAGAAGAGTCCTTCAAGCTGAACCTGGTAGCACAGGCCTGAAATTGCAGCCACTTTGAAGGCTGAGGCAGTAGGACTCAAAATTCAAGGCAAACCTCAGCAACTCTGAGATCCTATCTCAGAAAATTAAATTGAGGGCTGGGGATGTAGTTCAGGCATACAGCATATGGATAGCATCCTGACAACCCCCTCCCACCCACAAAACAAAGAAAGATCAGGAAGAGGAACCAGCATTTAAGGAAAAAGGCAAAGCAAAGATAAATCAGATAAATAAAAACAAACACTATTCAAAGCCAAAAGTACTCAAATAAGGAATAAGCTACAGAGGGATTTGTAGGCCACAGTCCATAGGATGAATACATACAATCCACTGTTTGCTTTTGTATGGCCTGAAAGCCATTTTTATATATGTAAAGGGTTGCATAAAAATAGGAATATGAAAATATTCATGAATATGAAATAAAAATATGAAATACTCATGGTTTACAAAGCCTAAAGTATTCACTGAGTAATGCTTTAAGAAAATGTTACTATCTTTGCACATTTTGTGCAACTATAAAAGAATTAGCTAAGACTAGAAAATTCATAATTTATAGAAAGTTTGCTCACAGTCTAGAAAGTGCAAGATCCAGGAACCAGAATCTGGCAAGTGCCTGCTTTCCTCCCATTAGAGAACGTGGAAATATAAGATGTGCACATGGGAATACCAGAGGAAACCCATTTTTAGTATCACAGCCCTTATAACCTAACCATCTCTTAAAGGGCACCTCTCACCACTGACACACTGAGGATTACGTGTCCATCCAACATATGAACACTACGGAGTACACTAAAACCAAAGGATCTGCCAAGGTAGTCTGCACTATACTCTAGATGGACAGGTGTGAGATGGCCTGATTCAGAATACTACACACACTGTCACCACTTAGCATGTCACTAAGGTTTCTTTGGCATGTTGATATTGGCATGTACAACTTTTATATGATTACATTTACCAGTCTTTTATTTCTGTTTTCAAGGATATACATTAGAAAGAGGTTCTCCACTTCAACAGTATTTTTTGTTTAAATGTATTACTTTTTCCCCTTATTTTAAAAAATTATCTTTAATCATTTTTTACAGTCCAATAGTTTCCCTCCTCCCAGGTCTGCCCTCCAACAGTTCCTCATACCATTCCTCCTCCCCCAAGCCACCCCCAACTCCACAAGAATGTTCCCACCCCTTACCCCAATCCACAGACCTCCCCACTCCCTGGGGCCTCATGTCTCTCTAGGGTTAGGTGCATGTTCTCTAACTGAGGCCAGACCAGACAGTCCTCTGCTGTATATGTTTCAGGTCTCGGATCAGCTAGTGTATGCTGCCTGGTTGGTGGCTAAGTGTCTGAGTGATCTCAGGGTTTCAGGGCAGTTGAGACTTCTGGTCTTCCTATGGGGTCACCCTCCTCCTCAGCTTCTTCCACTCTTTCCCACAGGGTCTCCAGCTCTGTCCATTGTTTAGATTTAAGTATCTACATCTGACTTGTTCAGCTGCTTGTTGGGCCTCTCCACGGGCAGCCATGCTAGGTTCCTGTCTCACTCAGGATGATATTTTCTAGTTCCATCCATTGGCCTGCAAAACTCATGATTTCCTTGGTCCTAGTAGCTGAATAGTATTTCATTGTGTAAATGAACCACATTTTCTGTATCCATTCTTCTGTTGTGGGACATCTGGGTTGTTTCTAGCTTCTGGCTATTACAAATAAGGCTGCTATGAACATAGTGGAGCATGTGCCCCTGTGGCATGGTGGGGAATCTTTTTGGGTATAGGATTAAGAGTGGTATAGCTGAGTCTTCAGGTAGATCTATTTCCAAAAGTAAATCACTCTGACTGGAGTTAGTGATAAGATGGCAAGGAAAGGTGCAAGGCAAACACATTTTCTGTATCCATTCCTCTATTGAAATACCAATGGCTTGTGCACTAGACCAAGAATTTACAAATGGGACCTCATAAAACTGTAAAGCTTCTGAGTACCGGTGCTCCTTTTGATGGGTCAGAAAAACAGACAGCAATTCATAACAAATTCTGACTTAAGGTCCTCATGTTAATGTTGTAACATAACCTCAGCTTATGTTACATAATGTAACATAACATGAAGAAGGTTGGATGAGAAAACTCACAAGTGATGGTAATTACAGCTCTTCCAAGTTGTTGACTCTAGTCTCTTGATGAACATGTATAAAAGAAGAGTTGTCTAAGGTCTTGAACCAATATATTGACTTTTTCTAAGAATTTCTGGTAAAATCCTAATTAAGAACAGGAAGTTACTAATGTGTCTCAAATGATTTGCCAGAGTTTACATATTACATTTACAAGAAATACGCTTTCCCAAGACATTGCCATGACCATGAGATGATAATACTCTAACAGCAAGACTGCAGAGCTGAGATTAGTGGAGAGAATTCCAGAAGCACTGGACAAATTGAGGAAAGAGAAGGAGGAGGATGGGCAGAAGTAGGTGACAGGGCTTTGGAAGACTTGAAACTCTTCTTGCTGGAAAGACTAAGGTGTACTCTGCTGCAGCCCTGAAGAATATTCACAGCTGATGAAGTCCTACTATCTCACATCTCCACCACCCTACACTATTAGAGAACAGAGCCTGGGCAAAGAATACAACACACTGTTGTCTCTGCACAGGAACTCAACTTTTCTATGAGGTTGGATTAGGATGGAATCTTTTCCTTGTTCCCTCATTGCCTTCCTGAGATGTCAGTAGATGTTACTTTACATTTCTCTGGAAAAAGTCACTCAACAAACCTAACTCAACAAACAAAACTTAGTGGACCCTGGACCTCATGCTTTTTGTAAAGGTACAGCTTATAAAATGTCTGGAGGATTTCTTCCAGAAGTGATTCCCTAGAAGGATTATACTTTGCCTAGAAAGAAAAACTGTGCTTTCTCTTGTGAACCACAAGGAGTTGAGAGTTGAGCAAAGAGAAATCAGGTAATTCCTCCCCTTGCTTTTCCTCCCCTATCCTCAAGGGGAAAGAAAGCTGGGTCTGGAGTCCGCTATAATAAATGAATGTTTTTTCTCCACACTATGAGTTACCTAGACACACGTCAACATTAAAGATTACAACCCTTTCAGAGGCCTAAAATATCAAGGCCATTAAGATCTGGGGGTGACTAATTCTCCTCCTCATTATTTCTCACAAATCAAGGAAGTAGCTCCCATCAAACACAGACACATAACTTACAGGTGAAAGCTAAAGTGTTTCAGGGTCGTCGGTACTCTCTACTACCAAGTCTGAACTATTTAATATTGACCACATCTACAACTCTTCAACGGTGTAAGCAATTGGGTCCCTGGACTAAAACCAACTCACAGATGGGTCACTAAGGCATCGACACCCGATTCGTGGACACCGCAATTGAAAGCGCTTCGGACTCACCGCCACCTGTTGATGCCCAAGTTGGAAGAGCCTGTGAACCAGGGGTCGAGGATGTAGACACAGCGGATGGTGTCCGCGCCCTGGATGCACTCCTTCAGGGCGGGGTTTTCGTGGAGCTGGAGTCCCTTTCCGAACCAATGCACCGCGTTCACCCCCATGTTCTGGGTGCGGCGGGTCACCCCGACTTCCTCTACCGAGAGCTTCAAGGCGGGGAAGCCGGGCTCATGACCCACACCTGCGCTTCCAGGAGAACCTCCTCACCCGAGGAGTGGGGAAAGGGCTGCAGAGAGGGGCGCGGAGGCGGCGAGCGAGCAGCTGGCAGATGAATGGAGGCTGCGGAGGCGCCGGGATCCACGCGCGACGTCCTTCAGGAGCCGGCGCCCAGCGTCCGGAGGACACACATACCTTCCAGGGCCTGAGACCCCCGGAGCGCACGCGATCACGCGGGGCTCGAACCGCCACGACGGCCCGAGCTGGTCGCAGCCACACGGGGAGGTTCGTCACGGAAACCTCAACCAACCGAGCGGTCCGCGGGGAGACGGTGGCGCGCCCGAGACGGACTCCACGGGTGGACACGAGCACACGCGGCCTCCATGCGATGCGGCCTGTGCGCCCCGGAGTGGGCAGCGAGCTCTGAGAGCGCGGGCTGGAGCTCCAGAGGTTGCCCTGGTGACTCCGCGGCCTCCGCCCCGCCCCCGGCTTCTCATTGGGCAGCGCCGGCCCCACGTGACCACCGGCACCTCATGTTTCTGAAGTTTACTAGGATGGCTCCGATCCCAGCGTGTGCTACTGTGAGCATTGCTCCGGACCTGTCGAGGTCACTGGGCGATCGCAACCTGAGTTCTCCCGTGGGAGCCAGGCTCGCAGCCTCTGCGAGTCTCTTCAGCCCCAGGCCGCTCGAGGGGACCACAGGCCGCGGGGAGACGGAGGAGGCGTAGCTCTGCCCATGGGGCCGAGAGCCAGCTCCATTGGCTAAGGCTCTGGCGACCCGGATGAGCACGGAGCTGCGGGGCGCTCGCGGGCACGTGCTCGGCATGAGCCATAATGTTCACCAGAAGGTCTAATCTGTTCCCACGCTCTGATAGATATTGCCCTAAGTTGGTCATGAATTTCCTCAGGAGATTCCTGTGCTTGAACATGAGCATCATTATATTGTCCTGTCCCTGTTAGCAGGCATGAGAAATAACTTGTAATGTGGGGTTAGCACTAACTCCATTTGGTCTTGCTTTCTCTATAAATAACTCATTAAACCACATTTGCCTTTGCAAGTATTCAGGTTCCTTTAATAATACTCGTCACAATACCTTCCAATCCTTTGGTGCCCAATTATTACAATGTGGAGCCATACCATTTAATAATTCCTTGACATAATGAGATTGAGGTCCATATATAGTTACTGCCTTTTTCAACTGACCAATAAATCGACAAGAATTTCTTCATAATAAGCCCTTGTGCCACACCTAATTATAAGAAAAGAAAAAGCAGGAAATTCATCACCATCATCATCTGAATCTGTTGTTAACATGTCATCCTCTGGAAAGGATGCAGAAAAAACTGCTCCAGGCAGTGGCACAGACAGTGAAACTTTTACTTTTGCTTTTCTGGCTCCTGGTACTCTTAGAGAATCGAAATCCTTCTGTAACTGATCAGTCCTTCCTGACAATTGTTTAAGAGACTCAGAAGCATCATACAAAGGTTGTGCCAAGTTCTCTCTGGCTTTAATAATTCCTGTTTATCTTTATTTATTTCATCCTTAACTTCCTCATCTAAATTTAAATCCTTTCTTGAAGGCACAGCTCCTTTTGCTACATTTGTTGTTACCCTGTCTTCATTTATAGCCTTAAATACGGTAAAAAAATAACAGCCCATATAGACCAAAACCGATTGGAATCTTTTTCCCTGCCTTGCAGCCTTTTCCACATTAGCTTTCACTCTAGGCCAAATGTCAGAATCTATGGAACCCTCATCAGGGAAGCAAGGATTATAGTCTCTTCCTGTCTGTAGACACAACTCTAAATCAGACTGAGAGACACAAATTCCCAGCACTTTTAAGAGATGCTTAAGCATAGCAAGATAAGGAGAAGATTTACCTTGTTTTATTTCCCTGTGATAAAATAAACTTACCTTGTCTGACCATCCTGAATCACGTTCAGGGTCCCTGTTCAGTCATCAATTGTCAGTGTCTAGTGTGTTGGGGAGCCTGGGTATCGATCTTGAAAGAACCTAGGACATGGGATGCAGAGCAAAGGCAGAAGCAACTGCATACTGCCACAAACTTTATTAGGCCTTACATAGATAAAAACACGAATTCCATCAAATTCCCTTTGGCAAGCTAAAATCATAAAATCTTTATTCCCATAATACTAGGAATATAGGCAAGACTAAGCAAATGCTTCTTCTTAAAACATTTAATTAACAAATCACTCCAGTATTTATAACTCAGAGACCTTGAGAGCCTCTTCCACAAAGACAGATGGAAGCAGAACATAGCTGAGGCCAAGTGAGAAAAACATTTTCTCCTCAAGGGCAGCATTCCAGCCCCTCCTTGCACCTTTCACCAATCCTTACTTGATCCTGCCTGGGAGCTGTATCTCCATGTCTCCACATCCTAGCACTTAGGAAGTAGAGACAAAAGAATCAGAAGTTTAAGGTCATATTAAGTTCAAGGACTCCATGAGATCCAGTATTTAAAAAGGAAAAAATCAGAATGGGACTGAAACCAACAAAATAATCTAAGTTGTGGGGAAAACTTCTAAACTGGCTTTCATCTTTTGGTAAATGTTTACTTCTTTACAGCTGATACAACACAGATTCAAGAGGTTAAATAACTTGCCTAGATCACCTGGTCAATACTTAAAGGAGCCAGTCTACATGGAAAGCTCATCACTTGTTTCTGAACAATCGGGTTCATTGTCCTCCAGTATTATTATCTATCCTGCTAAAACTTAGAACAAAACCTTATGGTAATCACAAAGTTCTAGCTGTCCACATGCTGTCAAAATAACACCAGTTGTGCATGGGTTTCTCCTTAATAAAGAGGAGGGATCACCTGGTTTCTTTATAATACATAGAAACAAATAGATGCTGACACATGAAACACATACACCATTATACATAGTAATAAAAGTTCCCACAAACTGAGAGGACAGAAACCAATTGCTTAGCTAAAACACTGTTACCCTGGGGGAAAAAAACAAAACACAATGGATCATGGAAATTGCAAGAGTTCAAGGTGTTTTCTTCCTAAACATCATAATGAACAAAAATTTTCAGACACAAAATAGTTTTGTAACATGTTAAAATTATAGTAACTGAAGGTACAAAAATAAGGTGAGAATTTCTGTATTTAAAAACATTAAATGCCTTTCCATGGGGAAATAGTTCAGTCAGAACAAGAAGAATGTCATAGGAACATCTCAGTCATCCAGGAGTTGACAGCACAGGTCTTCAGTGTACCATTGCAATCCTACTGTGAGCAGTGTGTTTCTTAGATGTCATTCTATCAACAGCACCATTACTACTTCAGCATGATTGAATTTATCTCTCAGGTTACGGGATTTTCACACACATAAATATAACTGTACAGGCACTAAGTAAAATATAACTTACTCAAAGCTAGATTCAATTTTCTCAAAGTTCCCGTCTAACCTCAATAAAAAGTTACTAAGGAACAACACTTCCCTAAGAATACCCACTAGAATGCTTGGACCCTACAGACATTATTCAAAATGATGATTCTGCAATCCTATAAACTTTGTAAATCCTAGGATAACCTAAAATATTTTACTTGGATTATATCTGAGTTGATTTTCCAAACTTACAAGATTCTGTGCACATTTACTCTCTCTCTCTCTCTCTCTCTCTCTCTCTCTCTCTCTCTCTCTCTCTCTCTCTCTCTCTCTCTCTCTCTCACACACACACACACACACACACACACACACACACCCCTCAGTAATAGTGCATGGATTCAAGGAACACCCTTTGAAACTAGAGAAAACTAGGATAAAGCTAGAGGAAGAAGCCCTGATTCAAAAATAGACTTCAAAGAATTCAAAGACAAACTACTGTACTGAGAATGAGGGGCCAGACCCTTGTGGCTCCTGTTCTGAAAAAAGCCAAATGCAGCTCTATGCAAGTAGCAGATCCAAGACCACCAGATGAGAGGCTGATCAAGAGAAGTCTGCCCATTCTCACCTACTGCCAAAAAGAGATGCAAACTGTCTAGCAATGGGTGAGTGGCTACGGAGAAGAGCAGCCCTAAAGCTCTGAGCAGCATCAATGGAGAGGAAAAGAAATTGTCTGCATCTGGAGCACTTCTCTATGCAGAGACAACAAAGGACAACAAACACAACATTCTTGTGTTTGAGGTAGTTTATACTTAAGCACAGGTCATTCAAAAAGAAATCATTTTAGAAAGTACTTAACTTCTGCAGATTCAGCAAAAAAAAAAAAAAAAAAAAAACAGTGGAGCAACTGATGGTCTTCAATACTAAAACATGAAGTCATTTCACTGATGATCTATGAATGAGTGAAAAGAAGGAGAAAACTAGCAAATTCTCTTGAGTTGGCCTGAAACAGAAAGAAATGGCCAAGACACTACTACCATTTATCCCTAAGTCCAAAAAGCTAATGCATCTGTGATAATCAATGAAAGTTAATCTCTGCCAGAATGGGAAAATAAGAGTCAATAACCACTTAAAATATAAAGGACTGAGGTTAATTCTTATATCCAGTATCTTCTTCTAAATTACAATTAGCCAATGCTGTTAGACTCAAACACCTCCTTAGGAACACAGTGGACTTTTTTCTCTCTCTCTCTCTCTCTCTCTCTCTCTCTCTCTCTCTCTCTCTCTCTCTCTTTCTCTGTGGTTCTTTCACTCTCTTGCTATTTATCCTCATCCTCTCCCTGGTCCAAGCTCTCCTTTGCCTCTCCCCTCCCCCAAACTTTTCCCTATGCACATTCCCCTTTATTAAATCATCTATTTGTTGTCCTGGATTTTCACATGTTCTTTCTGAAAACAGGAGCCATGCTTCTAATATTCTCATGATGAGCTAACATATACATCTGCTTCTACACAATATTCTAAACTCCTCTAATATCAATCTGTAAGACACAGACACAGGAGTGAGAAATGCAACAAAGCACACATGCTTTGCATACCAATATCTATTCTTTCTATGCATGATGAACTTGACTGTTTTCTATTCTAGTCTAACTTTTAAATGTTGGTTAGACTTCATATACTGATTTTTTAAAGATTTATTTATTTAATACATGTGAACACACTGCAGCTGTCTTCAAACACACCAGAAGAGGGCATTGGATACTATTACAGATGGTTGTAAGCCACCATGTGGTTCCTGGGAATTGAACTTAGGACCTCTGGAAGAGCACTCAGTGCTCTTAACCTAGTGGTTAGAGAGCCATCTCTCCAGCCCTTGATGGTTTTTAAACTATTACACTCAACTGGATGAAAGAGAACAAGCTTTAAACACAATTTCCTGGCAATAAATAAGATTTGAGTAGCATAAGAAAACTTGTGCCAAGATCAGCTCTTTTGCTCAAAAGCAGACTAAACTTACTATGTAATGGTAATCAAGTCCTAAGATTTATGGGATAGTTCATAAAGTTTCCAACACATTATGGTACTTATTCACACTGCTATAGTAAAGTATGCCTGGTTTTCATATGAAATCTTTCTAAAATTCTTAAAATGTGAGCCTTGACATCCTGTTCTCATGCACAGAACACAATTGTTTTAACAGTTTACTAACCATGTGATCAATACTGCAATTCCTTATGGTAACCAATATTATTTGTCAGCTCCCTCAAGAACAAATGGGGCACCGGAAGAAGGGAGAGAAATGATACAACAGCAAACTATCACTTACGGAGCATTTCTGGAACATGTCAACACTGGTTCAGATAAACCACGTCCATTCTTAATAGAGAATATTTCATGACTAGTGTAAAAGAAACACGTGGCCTACCTATATTTAAAACACACTTACAATGATCACAAATGAGCTTATTTTAAAATTAATTTAATCATCTGTATTCAATGGCTATCGTAACAATTCTGTATGATAAATATTTCTACTCAGGAAAAGTTAACAGTGAGCCACAGCAGACAGAAAGAACAAATAAAGTATTCTAAAAATGATTCATTTCTTTACTTCTAATCAAGCCATCATCACTCCAGCTCACAAAGGAGAATAAACTTCAAAGCTACTCTATGCAAGGAGGTCATGGAGCACTCCTTTAATTTCTGCACTCAGAAGGCAAAGACAGGACAAACTCTGGGTTCGAGACCATCCTGGTCTTTACAGAGAAAGTTTTAGGACAGCCAGGGCTACACAGAGAAATCCTGTCTCAATAATAAAATAATAAACAAACAAACAAACATGCTAACTTCTAATAAAAGGAAATGTTTATCTTACAATACCTGTCGATATCTCCTAACAATAAGTGTAATAATCAGGCTATTCAATGGTGTCACATACAATCTGAGGAAGCTATGAAATCAGTTAATGATACCTTCCATGAAATGTTATAAGATCAAGATCAGAAAGTCAAGAAAAATAATCTAAATAAAGGGAATCTTTGCAGATCCTCCTGTTCTGAGTAGTACTATCCTATAGCCACTATTTAAATAAATCAGCAAATCCTTTTTTTTAATTGGATATTTTATTTACACTTCAGATGCCATCCTCTTTCCCCATTCCCCCTTAGAAAACACCTATCCCATGCCCCCTTTTCCTTTTTGCATTTATACATTTTTTAACAATGTTAATCAAAGGCTCTCTGTGGGAGGGATCATTGAAGGACTTAAGCTAAGTGAAAAGAACCAGGGCCTGGGAGCAGAACTGAACTCCTGCTGTCCAATAAAGGTTCTGGGGTTTGAAACTCATGCTCAACCAAACACCCAGCTGTTTCTCACAGCCTGCTGCAGTACATAGAGTCATGGCTTCCTCTATGTATATGCTTTAGTAGGTGGTTTAGTCCCTGGAATCTCAGGGAGGTCCAGTTAGTTGCTGTTGTTCTTCCTGCATGGTTGTAAGCCTCTTTGGATCCTTCAGCCCTTCCACGGTAGACAGCAATAACTGACTTTTAAAGACCTTTGGAAAACTTGAGATAATATTTTAGAGAGGCTCAACTTTATAATTGACTCGTGTATTTTAAAAGAACAGTTTCTTAAATGTTTTAATTTGGAGACTTAGGGAAAGGCACACAAGATTTTATCCTAGACAAAGAATTATAGGAAATACATGTGTTGCCATTGTAGACTATCTGAAGAAAGGCCAGTGGCAGATTTTGGTGTGGGTACAGTACAGCCTGGGATGCAGTGGAAATTCCAGCATATCTGAGAAACAAATGATCAGGAGATGATCACAAGGAATGGTAGAAACAAGGCAATTACTGGTATGAAAACTTCACTTAAATCATTATGGTATTCCATCTAATATGTATGTACCTTTTTATTACTAGATATTTCAACATTTACCATTTCAGACTATAGTTGATTAAGGTGAATTGAAGATTTGGAAAGTCAAAAAGGAAAGTAACCAAAAAGGAAGGAACTTTATACTATATTTATATTTCATTTACTTTATAATATACTAGGAAAATGAATTTCTCTTGTCAGAGAGGAGTGAAAATGTGTGACTTGGTCAAGTCAATGGTCCGGCATGGGATAATCCTAGAGACAAATAACAAGGCCTAAATTACTGAACTTTAGAGGCCTCTTTACAATAACATTTTTTTTCTGAAAAACCAAATGAAAGATCCAGAACTATGTTCAATTATGTGGTAAAGTAAATAAACTTAAGCCTAATCAAAACCTCTTGGATACTACTGACATGTAAGTGTCACTGCACCTCTTCTGATAGCTTTCTCTACTGGTTATTGACATACTTCATAAGTGTTGCAGGAGGGTAGCAACTATTAATTACTTCCCTAACATGTCAACTTGCCTGCTGTTTTATTTACCAGAGAAACTCAACTTCAAGCCAGAGGCTTCTAAGTCTTATCCTGCTAGAATCAGTTGAATTCAGAGGCATCCCTGTAAGATTTATTTGGCAACAGGCACTACACTCATCACCCCTGAGAGGAAGCCAATGGCTATGACAAACATCAGTATTTCGGGGAAAGTAATTTAAAATATTTTAATATCTGGAAGGATTACTCTCAAAGAGATTGAAAGAAATGATGGCTAACAGCAGAAATCTAGTCAGATTTAGGAAAGTAGTGAGGTCATGGACATGAAAATGTCTCAGACTAATTTACTAGATCAGCTCAATTCCTTACAGCAGCATTCTAAATTTTATTCTTATACACACACATAAGTGAAGTCATCAACTCTCATCAAAGAAACCTCTTTGTACAGGAAATCTAGACCATCATAGAAAACCAAAACTGGACAGTGAAGAGATCAGTGGATTGGGGGAAACCCAGCACCAAAGAATACATGTATGTCATAGCACCAGTGTCTATACCTCAGGGAATATTGCAGAAATGGGGTTATAAAGACTAAGAGGCAGCACACCTGAAAGGGTGTTTTGAAATCTCAGAAAATGGATGCAAAACCACAATGATGGCAATATCAATGCAATGTCAATGCAATGGTCATAATTCATGTGTCACAATATTATAGGCAACTAAAGTTGGCAGGCAGAATATTAGCCTTTCCTACAAGTGATAGTCTAAAGGACTGTCCAATAGAGACTATTCACCTTGGAAACCATATACATAAACACAAATAGGTGGACTCAAGTGTTTCTATTTTTATAGATAAAATCTTAAACAAATAATCACACTTATATAACAATATTGAAACAATGAGTTTGAGAGTGGGGTGCATGCAATGGGCTAAAAGGAGGAAAGGAAGGTCACTGTGTTTTAATTCAATTTTCAATGAAAAAGTAAAATAATAATAGTGATAAATAAAACATTTCAAATATGTGTTAATGGGAGTGTAAGAGGGTCCTAGAAATAATTAATGTGGTATTTATGAATTTCATTACTAGGGATTTTTTCTATGATTTTCATATCTCAAATTTGAATCATAGACTCTTTCTAGAAACACAAACCATGAATAAAGAATGTTTGGCATTCAGATAAGCGTGTTAGTTTATGAAGAGAGTTACTTCATCAAATATACTGTATACCTATGTGGGTTTCTGAGAATATGTGATGCATGTGCAAATGTGTATCATCTGTGTATGTGTGTGTATGCATGCACACACATGTAAGATACATAAGTCACTGGCAATATAGTTAGAGCTTTGAGCTTATTTATATTAGAGGACAGAGTCAAGTTTTGGTCTTTTTCCCATCTCTTTTTGACACAGGATCTCTTTTGGTCACCACAGAACAACATATTCATCGCAATCTGCAAATTTCAGCTCCAGGTAGAAACTTCTAGTTTACACATGATTGTGGTACAATACCTAGTTTTCTTTGTTTTGTTAATGTAAGTTTGGATGACCCGAATTCATGTCACAAAGCCCGTGTCTCAATTGCATTAGACACTGACCTTTCATTTCAGACCATTTCCAATATTCTTTAAATTGTGATTCAACTCTAATTTTATCATGTATGAGGATTAATATTGATTGTCAATAGAATTTTATTTAGAACTATTTATGACAAAGGATTCTGGGCAAAACTCTCAGGGAATATTTAATGTAATTAGTTTCTGTCTATGCTTAAGTAACTGATGTGGGCAAAGCAACACTGTTAACTGGGCTGTACTGTTCTTTAGGCAAGCTTCCTGAATGTATAAAAGAAGAAGCTCCCTGAATGTGAACATTCATTGTCCTCTGCTTCTCAATTAGGTGAACGACTTCAGTAGCTCCAATCTCCTGACATCAGAACTGCTGTATGATGATACCCTGAGCCCTCAAATAATGACCTGTTTTCCCTAATGAAAATAATTATCCAGAGAAGCTATTCACAAAAATAGGAACATAAATTCTTTTTTAAAATATTATTGCTCTAATACCTAGGAGCGAGTCTGATTTTATTGTACCACTACAAAGTTGATTCTGAGCAATGGGGACTGTTTTATGGTGAGAATGTAGAAGAATTTGGTCAGGCAAACCTCCCATGTTCATTTCTTGAGCAGTACTTGGAATGTCATTTTGATTGTAGTTTGGAAAAGAAATAATAATTGATTCTAGTGGATCTGTGACATAAATACAGGTGCCTGAGCAACAGAGGTAGAGGAGAAAACTGAAAATGCCATTTTCCAAAGACTATGGAGAATCATGAATCAGGCACACTGGAGTCTAAGCAACAACACACTTTAATAAAATGTATTATAATAGGTAAATATATATAATACACAACAGAAAAATAGTATAGTGAGTGAAACTATTTGGAACAAATAGTTCCTTTGTGGAACTTTATATGTTGAAGTCTTTCCATTGTGTCAACATAATTAAAACACAAATTGTCTTCGTTAGACAAATATTCTTAGATGATAGATTCACCCCACTTCAGGTAAGACTACTTTTTCAGTGCACTTTCTGAACTCTACACAAAAAATTACTTGAGTTAACACTATATCTTCTTTTGAATGGTGTTACCTGTAAAATCTGGTATGTTTTATTTAGCATCTTTATTACTCTTCACATATGTGTTGTAATGGATCCTGTGCAGCTTAATATTTACAGCAAATCCTAAGCATCTGACAAGATTATTTCTCAAAGTAAATTAAGCAATAATTAGTGTTTTTACACAAGGATAGCAAAGCTTGTTGGCACATGCTTCAGTCTTGTAGTACATTTAATGGAGTTTTTTTTTTTTTTTTGGTTTTTCAAGAAAGGGTTTCTCTGTATAGCCCAGGCTGTCCTGGAACTCACTCTGTAGACCAGGCTGGCCTCGAACTCAGAAATCCACCTGCCTCTGCCTCCCAAGTGCTGGGATTAAAGGCATGCTCCACCACCGCCCGGCCATTTAATGGATTTTAAAATCAAATAATTATTTAAGTGATTTTTTAAAAAACATTTTCACATCCAAGATATCCACAAGACTTGTGGACCACGGAAAGAAAAGTGAGAAATATAGCAGGTAATATTCTGAAAGTCTTACAGTGGCTAAATAAAGAGTCCCTCTGTCATACACACATGTAAGTAAGTATGTATGTATGTATGTATGTATGTATCTATCTATCTATCTACTTATCTATCTATGAGTATGTCTGTGTGTCTGTGTGTGCATAACTGTGTGTTTCTATATGTATACATATGTATATATATATACACATATATTCATATATAATTTAATTAAAGTATTATTTAAAAACAACTTTTCCCATACTCTAATATCATGATATGCCCCAATGCTGCTCTGATATTTACAAATTTATGAAATCAGGGAATTTTATCATCCTTCCATTCATCTGATGACCAATTAATACTTCCCTTACAAGTAGGGCATTCCTCCTGGGAAAGCGCAGAAGAAATCTTAAATTCTTCAGTAATAGCATTTGAGGTTTTCCCACTGTGGCCACCTATGGCCTTTTTATAACAGGTGACTTACCAGCAATATTTAGTGACATCATTATGTCATCAGATCTCTTTTGAATATCATTACAAATTGTACTGTCATCATCTCCCAAAACGTCTACATTGTTGTCAATCATGATTTGCATAAGAGACATCTGTAACACCAAAAGGCAAAAACAAGATCCTCTGTCATTTCAAATAGTTTACAAAATGGAAATCAATAAAAAATTAAAATCTAAAATGAAGAAAATAGCAGTTACTACAAGCAGATATGAACCTGTGAAATGAAGTCTGTGTCTAAAATGGAGACACTTTTGCAACTTAGATAACATATTTAAATTTCATACCTATTGCAAAGAATGGAGGAACCAGTAAAGCATAGTAACATTTCAGAAGTGATATGCTGCCAGAATACCTGTGAGTGAATCAAATTAACGGTTCAAAGGTTTCTAAAATCAGTGATTTTTTGAGGGGTTTGGGGAGAAGGTGGAGTTTCATTGTGATGGTCTAATTGCAGGCATCACAATATATGATGTCATCTTGGTGAGACCTTTGGGGTGATTTAAATGGCTTGCCTTTCCTGGAAGAAGTATGTCATAGGTTAGATTTAAAGTTACAGAGGCCAGATGCCATTAGCTGTGTCCTCTCTGTGCTTCATGTTTGCTGCCTAAGATGAGAGCCACCAGGTCTCTGATTCCTGTTTGGTTGTCCTTCCTTCCTGCAGCCATGCTCCTCTCTCATGACATTGTAGGAATATAATCTCTCTTCATCTCCAAGTCCCAAATAAATATTTACTTCTATAAGTTGCCTTACTCCTGGTGTTTCATTAAAGAAATAGAAAAATGAATAAGAAGTTGGTGAGAAGAGGGATCTTAGTTGAGAAAATGCCTACATCAGATTGTCCTTGCATGTACGGAAGTCTATGGGACATTGTCGTGATTAACAATGGAAACTGTAGGGCCCAGATCTCCAGCATGGTGCCTCCCTTGAGCCATTAATCAGACAAAGAAAGATATGAGGTACAGGACAGGAAGCACAACTCTTACACAGTTTCTGCTTCGGTTCTTTCCTCCAGGTTCCTACCCTGCTTCAGTTTCGACCCTGACATTTCTCTGTCGTTAACAGACAACTAGAAATAAATCATGAAGTGTTACCTGTCCTCCATAAGTTGCTTTTCATCAGTGTTTTATCATAGCAATAGTAGCAAATTAAGCCACTTTCTAAAGTGACCAAGCTGTTCCCTGGGCTTTCCTACTTCAGTATGAGTAACATCACCATGACTTCCTTCCTGTGGACCTTATTCCTGGAAATTACTAGTTAAAATATACCCTTGCTTTCTTTTCTTTCTGTTGTCTTTTTTTGTTGTCTATCTTTTTTCCTTGTCAAAATGTTTATTCTTCATTTATGCTCTGTGAATTTCTTCTTATGCAACCCAGTAACACTCATTTTCCTATCCTTCTATATCTGCATTCTCCCCTGACAACTTTCCCCCAAAATTTGAAAAAAATAAAAATTAAATCAAGTTTCGAATTAAAATTAAACTGAGGGAGGAGGAGGTTGTGAGGAGCAGACTAAGTAGAGGGTACTGCAATCAGGATATAAAGTAAACAAATAAAGTGTTAAAAATATTAAAGCATATGGGTTTATAGTTAAATTAAGAGCTACAGAAACCTGAGGTAAATAGACCTGAACTAATGCCAACATACACAATTCTTTTTTATATAAGTAGGATTTGGTGCTAAAACAATAGAAAGTATATAAAATATACAACTTTTTTATCAATATTCCTTATATCACATATTGTGTGTTTGTATATATGTACATAATTATATATATATGTACATAATATATATATATATATATATATATATATATATATATATATATAACATGATTGTATGCAATTTGCTTTTCTATGACCAGAAGTGCAGTTGGGGTAATAAACTCATAACAATGAAGCACCACTATCATGTGCTCCCAGTACATCTACAATAGAATACCAATAAACAAACAAAACCCTAGATAATCTGGAGTTTTTCTACTTCCTGTAGTCTTTTGGACTCAGCATGTTGTTGTTAAACATCAGTATCTAAAATCAATATCTGAAAAGACAAAGAAAATAGTAAAGAACAAAAGAACCAAAAGAAATTACTCACATTCTTCAAGCTACGTCAACTATCTCCCTTTCCAATCCTTCCTGAAACAGATCAATGCATCTCCCACTCTGGAAGAATGCAATCCTAGGGTGTCCTTTAACATTAGTGAGCTTTCTGAGGTAGTCCCAATTCCTGGATCACAATGAGGACTTTGTTCCCAAAAGGAAAAATCAGAAATTTTACCTTTTCTGAGCAGTCCCTTCCAAATAATGAGTTCCTGCAAGTCTGATCCCACAGCACATGAGGAGCTAAGTGGAGAGATAAGAGGTCAGTGTCTAGGTGAATCCTGGAAGAGGTTTTAATTATTAATATTTCACAGATAAGATGGTTGAACAAGAGGACATATGGTTGTGGTATCTTCAGTGGAATACTATACAAAGAAAAAGGGGAATTTTACTGTTGATTGTCTAACAAGTAATGTTACTTACAAAACTCTAAATACAAAGAAAAATTGGCATAAATGTTTTGTAGAGGAGCTAATTGTACAATCAGAATTCAAAAGAAGTAAGAATATACAGCTAATGTATTGCCTAGAATATTTTCTGAAACTCATTTCTCCATATAGAATTATGGAATTTTTTAAAAATTATGTATGAATATCCGTGTGCTACATGCTACCCACAGAACCCAGAGGAAGGTGTCAGGTTCCCTGGAAATAGAATGAATGAAGATATTTACAGTCCATGTGTGTTCAGTGTATGGAAACATAGTGTTGTTAAACAGTGAACCATCTTTCCCACCACCATGAGGACACATTTAATATCTAATGTAGTATGAATACACATAACACACTTGTGACACACTGGAACATTAGGAGTATAAAACACACTAGTGACCCTACACAATGCAGGTATAAAAGCTTCTGCTATAGGTAAGGCAGAGCTCCTGGGTAGAAATGACAGCTCAAAGTTACTTTTATCTAAGAAATCATTCCATGCAGTATCACGGTCCAGGAAAATGATTCAAAAAGTCAAAGATATACCTGACCCAGTCCTCTCTAGGTAGTTATAGTTAAGAAAGACAAACTCAGTAATAGCTTCATGTTCTAATCAATGACATGTAATTAACAGGTACAATATTCAGAATACTATGGTAATAACATTAGCATGTAAATAATCCACAAATATTATACACACTTATTTAGTATATCTCATATAGGAACTGAAACCAATACTCTAGGATGACCTGCACACAACTGTGTAGCATAGACTGTCTTGCAAACCATGGCAATTATAATGTAGAAGACAGCCAAATGGTGGTATTACACTCGTGCTTGAGAAATGCACCTGTTTATAAAGTGACTATACATGTCTGAGAAAAGGGAACCTCTCAGAATAGGACATCACTCCTTTTTATAGTCCAGTAAATACAAGCCTATGTACCTTCAAATTTCATTGCTTCTATCTTTGTGCAGTTCCTCAAGATCTTACTCTATCATTACCTTTGTATGGCAGAATTTTTTCTTCATCAGGGATACTAATCCAATTTTCATATGAATCTGAAGAGGACCAGTTTCCTTGGATATTTCTAGTGAAATCCTTTTTAATGACAAAAAACTAGAATAGTAATGGTCAATGTACAGTGTAGAAAGTATCTGAGAAACATTTTTGTATAATAATACCATTTTAGACCAGTGATTCTCAACTTGTGTTTCAAAATCCATATGGGGGTCACAAGTCAAATGTCCAGCATATTAGATATACCATACATTATGCATTATAATTAATAATAGTAGCAAAATTTCAATTATGAAATAACAGCAAAATGATGTTATGGTTAGGAATGACCACAACATACATGATGAACTATATTACCGTCCCAAGATTAGGAAGGCTGAGAACAACTTGTTAAGACCCTATGTTCTTAAGAGATTCCCAACCTGTCACCAACCAGAATTTTGGCTCAAAAGTGGAACATACAGGCAGGAGTTTATGTGTTATTATGTAAGACTAGAATCAAAGAAGCAGAGTTCTGGCTCCGGTATCAATTAAGTAAACTTACTGTCTATTCATATTGTCTTTCCTGGCTTCCAGTCCACACTACTACCTGCAATCAGAGATCAGCACTCTACTTCACAGCCTGAAGCTCTGCCTGTCTCAAAGGAGGCCAGCTCCTATGTGGGACATTCAGATAGGAGCCTATCATAACTGCTGTCTGAGAGGCTCCACCCAGCAGCTGACTAAAACAGATAAAGAGACCAACAGCCAAACATTGGATGGAGCTCAAGGACTCTTGTGGAAGTGTTGTGGAAAGGATTCATGGTCCTGAAGGAGATAGGGACTCCACAGGAACAACAACAGAGTCAACTAACCTGGACTATTGGCAGCTATCAAAAAGAATACCAAAGCTCCATCATGACCTATGGCATGTACGTAGTAAGTATGCAGCTCAGTCTCCATGTGGGTTTCCCAACATGTGGACTGGGGGCTGTCCTTAAAGCTGTTGACTGTCTGTGGAAACCCTTCACAAACTGGCCTCAGTAGAAGAAGATGTGCTAACCCTGAAGAGAGTGGATGTGCCAGGGGGTGAAGATAACACAGTGGACCCTAACATGCTCAGAGGAGAAGGGAAGACACTCTGTGAAGGGTGATGAGGGAGGGGTCAGCATTCAAGATGTAAAATGAATAAATTAATGTGTAATAATAATAAACAATAATGTTAAAAAACTCAATAAAACAATCAAGGAATAAAACCAAGTGCTCCTCCTGAAAATAATCAACTATCAAAACCAACAGGGCCAGAAAACACCTCATTCTGTGTGGATAAATTGTTGAATAGGTACTTTCAGTTCACAGAGAGTAAATTTGTAATATACGTGTAAAACTCTGCTTACAGGCTCACCTGGAATAGTGGTCAATGTTCTTAAGTGACTACCCTGTTTTACCTGTGAGGTCTTACAGTTTCATATCTGTTCCTTAAAAAGTGTTACTATATCAACTATTTAAACTAATAAAATTAATTGTAAGCAGTGGCTTGTTTGAAGAACAGAAAAGTGTCTTTGTTCATGAAATACCCCAATTAATTTTCATGGACTAAGGATATCAATTCAGAAAAATGGATGATTTCCAGATGTTCCTGTACCTTTAAATTGCTCTCAGTACACATGGTCACCTTCAGTTACTCATCTTCACTTCCTCCCCATGATGAGGCCCCAGGCTTCTGGCAATAAAAGCCAGAAACACTTGGCAAGCTCAAGGGCCAGGGAGGGATAATTCAGTACCTTTGGCTAATGTTATTAAGCATGCCTACTCTCAGACCTTTATCTTTTCTCTTGATGTCAGGGGCCATTGCTCCACAGCCTATTGAGAGGAAAACTCAGATCATGGCCCAAATAAAAATAAAACAATTATATTTGCTCCAGAATTACGGCTGCTCACTGCTACTAAGTTAAGTGTTACAGATTATTTAGGAGTAGGTTAGGCTAATTTTTGATTATTTGAAATGGGGTTAGGATGGCAATATCTAGCAAAAAAGAAAGTGCTGCTACATTTTTTGGTCATGAAAGAAAACATTCATGTATCTACTGGACAGACAGTAACATCCAAGTCACTTATAACCTACTGCAAGTTTGTGGTGGAGTGTCTATTTTGTACTGTTTTTGTGAGAAATATTTTTATGGTAAGAAGTGCTTCCTGATAGGAGTCTAAGATAGCTGTCTCCTGAGAGGCTCTGAAAGAGCCTGATAAATACAGAGGTGGATGCTCACAGCCAACCATTGGACTGAGCAGAGTCCCCAGTGGAGAAGTTAGAGAAAGGACTAAAGGAGCTGAAGGGGTTTGCAACCCTATAGGAAGAACAACAAAATGAGCCAACCAGAGCCCCAAGAGCTCCGGGGACTGAATCACCAAACAAAGACTACACATGGAGCAACTCATGGCTCCAGGTGCATATGTAGAAGAGGATGGCTTTGTTGGACACCAATGGGAGGAGAGGCTCCTGTTCCTGTGAAGGCTTCCTGTCCCAGTGTATGAGAAATCCAGTAAGAACATGTGGTAGTGGGTATGTGGGGGGACACCCTCATAGAATCAAGGGGAGAAGTGTGGGATAAGGTATTTTCAAAGGGGATAACATTTGAAATGTAAATGAAGAAAATAGTGGATTAAAAAAAGAAGAAAACTAGAGTCTGACCCAAGAGACTAATGTTATTTCTACATTAGTCTGAAAAAGATGATCTTCAATTCCATACATACAACTTTTCTGTTTCTCTTGCAATACAATAGCTTAAATGCAGTTCTTAGGTCCTTTTCCGCTTTGATCATGAAACTAAGGGAAATCATATTCTAATGGGAGAAAAGATGTGTGCACACACACTCATGTGCATATAGTGTCTGGGCATACCAGCTTATGTTGACTATCTATCTAGAACAAATATAATGTTCTTCCTATAATCAAGCTTCATATAACAATATAGAGATCTCAGGCTAGACTTGGGCCATATTGTTTTGTTTGTGGTTTGTTTTCTACAGTGCCCCTTCCTCAAGCAAGAAAATGACAACATGCATTGGTATTTTGTGCCAAATTGAGATGGGAACTGAGCTGGTACATGAAGGAAGATGGAGGACTCACTTTGCTGCTGGCTTGTAGGTGAGTACGTTAAGGCAGGCTTTAAGATGAATTGCCCCTGTGCATCCAAGTATATGTCATTCACAAGCAGCCCAGGCAAGCTGGGAAAAGCAGGAAACACCTTTGAGTTCAATCTACTTAAGTTAGTTTGAAGGTTGGTCAGTATAATATCATGTGGACACTCATGGCCTATAAGAAGAAAATAAGAGTATGAATTAAATCTAGTGATAATGAGTGTGGGCAAAACTTCCAATGGGATTTAGCATGCACTGCTGTGTTTTGTGTCTCATTCTTCTTCTGGACAATGTAGACTGTATACCCTAAGCATTAGGAGATTTACAAAGATATTATGATAAAGGAAGAATGTATAAGCTGAAAACTCTAAAATCGAGGAGATAATTTTCAGTTGATCACTTTACTTATATCTCCCAGAAGAGTTTGTTTGGCAGATTTTGCTGTGTTCTACTCTGACAGTATTAAAACCTGCCCGTTATAGTATTGTTATCAATAAGATTTTTACATCATGAGAAATTTAGTTTACTTGTCTAGCTTTATATTAATCAATTTAAAATTGTATTAAAATTATTAATTATGAATATAATAAATGAAAAACTGTTTAGTTATTTTGCTTTAGTGTGTACTTATATTTAAGACTAAATAATGAAAACACTGAGACTTCAGGCTTAGATTAGTGAACTCAGCTGGTCCTTCTTTAGACTTTCCTTTTACTTACCTTGGAGTAATCTTGGAGCTTCCCATTGGCCAGGACAAAACCACAGTTGGTATTCTCCAATGTACTAGGAGCCAAAAATAACCAACAGTCACAAATAATCTGACAGTAGAATCTTGAAGAATCTAGTGGTTTCATTTCTTACAATTTCAAGCTCTCTAGCAGGGAAATTATTAGGACCAGTATTAATGGCATGTGTTCTGACCACGGGTTTGAGACATCAGGACTAATTTCAGAGGAAACCCTTGGGTACCTGCCTTTTCTCTCTGAGGGAACATCAGCCTATTGTACAGTAGAATAATTGTGTTCTGCCAACAACAGTAACAATGAAAATATTATAAAATTACTTGCATAAGTCTCTCCAGTCTGTCAGTAGAATATTGAAGGTTGATTTGGTTTGAGCATACAACCTAGTACCCACAGAGTCATATACTCCCAGTGATTATGCTGACTTGATAAAGAACATTTGAAAGCTATGGTTGCTTCAGCAACATGAGAAAAATAGACAAAACAGAGAAGCTTTGAAGGTGCCTAGGAGTACACAAACTTTTGGTTTTCATTCAGAGATAGCCAGTCTGTGGAAAGGATGAAGGTGTGTCTAATTTGGAAAATAGGCCAGATACTGGAAAGAAGTTCCACAACATAATTATTGCACACCAAGTAATGGATCCATTCAAAACAGTCATATAAATAGAAGGTTCTGTTGAAGTAGTTAGAAGCTGCTGACCCCTGTGGTTGAATTAGGGATAGGCTGAAAGAAGCTGAGGAGGATGACCCTGTAGGAGGACCAGCAGTCTCACTCAATCTGGATCTCTGGGATCTCTCAAACACTGGACCACCAAAATGCAGCATAGACCAGTGAATATGAGGCTCCCAACACATGTACAGCAGAGGACTGCTGGGTCTGTGTTCAATCAGTGATGATACACTTAACCCTCAAGAGACTGGAGGCCATAGTGTGTTTTGAGGTCAGGTTGGGTGGCAGATGAGGTGTGGGAACATCCTCATGGAGACAGGGGTATGTCAGGAAGAGGTATAGAATGTTGAATAGACTGAGGGTGAATGGGGGCTGGGTGGTCAATGAAATATGGAGTGTAAAAAACTAAATAATAAATGAAAAGAAAGAAATGGTTAGCAACCTCCAGGAGTGACTAAAATGATAATATGCTCTAACTGGTGTTATCATTAATTGTACTTTCCTGTTAATTCATGATCAAACAATCAAGATATTGTCCCATAGAGTTCTTAAGTATTACACAAGGGGATAAAAGTCCACTCTAGCAGACACTCTTACCTATACCCAACAAAACACACAAGGAGAGGAAATAGTGTGTCAGAGAAAGAGTGATAGAGACAGAAAAACAGAATGACACTCAGAGAGTCATCAGACAAACTCACAAGAAGTGATTGAGAGCAACATACATTCAATAAACACACACACATACACACAGAGAGACAGAGAGAGATAGAAGGAGAGGAAAAGGGAGAGGGAGTTGGAGAAAGTGGGAAATAGACAGAGATACACATGGACATTTAAAAACAGAAAGACCAAATATACAGTCATGTATGCAGAGAGAAATAACATAGACAAAATCATTTATTACAGATTTAAAAACCACAACACCACACTAGAACATGCACACTTATACCTTATACCTCCACACACAGAGAAATGAAATCAAGAAGGAATGGGAGAGGAGAGGATTTATATACCATAAAGGAAGTACAATAATATTTTAATGAAGAGAAAGAAGAAAAAAGAAAGAAAGAGAGAGAGAAAAGAAGGAAGAAAGAAAAGAAAGAAAAATGAAAGAAAAATCTTCTTGTCTCTAAGATTGGCATCTTTAAATTATTGTGCGTGCATATGACCAATAAATCTCACTTTGTTAGGATGCATCTTTAGTGTCTAGTGATAGTAAAAGTGTAGCTCAATATCCTCGGGCTGTGAGTTCAATTTTCATGGAAACATAGACAAGAAATTCAAGAAAAAGTCCCTATAAAGATTATTATTATATTTTAGATGCCATCAGTTCCAAAGGGAAAAGATTGTAAGATATGATTGGTAAATTTATCATGATTAAGTTTCATATGCAGTATTTATTTGAATACACACATGAACATATATGGATCTCAAAAACAAAATTTAATTTTAATTCAAAATAACTTAAAAATAACTTACAGGCACTCTAATCATTGGTAGTAACTTATTCATTATATCATTCACCATATCGATTGTTGTTGCTGATACACATAAAGGCTATGAAAAGTAAAGAAAAGAGTGGTATAAAATACCTTTGAACCTCATGATTACAAAATTAGTATCTAATCATTACTATAATCTATAATCTGAAATTGCAACTCTAATACAGAATGAACTTGTTTTCTTCCCTTGAGTTAAATCTGGAAGACTGTCAGTCTACCATAATTATCACAAAATTAACTGTGTGGGTACTTGAAACACAAACATAACTGTGTTTGTAACAGGTTGTGTATAATAAAGGATTACTAAGTAGCCATGGGTGCAAGAGCACTGTATCCTGATAATTCTTGAATTATTTCAGTGGAAAGCAGGGAGAGTGGTTAACACAGAGCAAAATGCTTTGCTTTCTCTCCATCCAGACTTTATGTTACACCCTTTCATTCATACACAGCATGAGCTCAGTTCTAGGAAAATCAGGATAAATAGCAGCTGCACTTAAAAAAGACAAAAACAAAAGAAAATAAAAAACCAAAAAATAAAACAAAAGACAAATGAGTACTCTCTCCACATCAGGGTTTGTATGTAGATAGCTGATATACAGATATTCTGAGCTCAAATTAGTAATAGTGATAGAACTACGAACCCAAAATAAATATTTTAGAATTACTCTATCACTTAATATTGCCAAGAACAAGCAAGGCGCTTGTCTTATTAGCTCTCTACCACCTCTCAGTTTAAAAATTGCTCCAGAGACCTAGGAAGACAGCAAGAAGAAAATAGCATGAAATCAAATGATATGAATCTGAGAAGTTACCACTGATACACTGGAATTCTAATACATTACCAAAGTGTATGACAGTGAGTAGATAGGTATATCTTTATGAAGTTAGTTTTTACAGTATCAGCTATCTGCAATAAGCAGCATGTCTCAGAAACAATCTCTTAAGTAAAAAACATAACACAGTGTCCCCCCTTGCATAAACAACCTTGACCCAAGGCCAAAGGAAACCACTTCATAAACCATCTCTTTCACAGAATTTTTATTTATTGTCTTCTAACTGCTGGGCATAACCTATTGCCCTGAAAATAATTGTGTGTGTAAATAATTGTGTGTGTGTGTGTGTGTGTGTGTGTGTGTGTGTATGTGTGTGTGTGTGTGTGCCTGCATGTGTGTGTGTGTTGCTGAATATTCCTCCAAAACCCTGTCATAATATGCCATTTACTTGAATTTTATAAACAAGGACATCTCACACTAACTGATTTTGCATCTTGCTATCTATAGGCTAATGATTATGAAATAACATCTTAGAATGTGTAAGATCAGCTCTGTTCTTGTCCTTGTAGTGTAAATAGGAAGGAACCAATGTGTGCATCTGCTCAGAATGTAGACATAGTCATCTAAAGGTGAAACTACAGCTTATGACTCAGAAATCATATATTTTAGGAGAACACATTCGAATCCCACATACATGAGCCCACATATTCATGCATGAAGACGCACACACACACACACAGAACATAATAAAGTTTCTGATATTTTGCTGAATATCTGAGAACATCTGTATAATTATAAAACAAAAAGTATTATTATAGAAAACCACACATAGGTTAGAGAAATAATTCACACAGGATTTTAATTCACATTATTGTAAAATATTGTGTTCTCAGAGCATTTCAAACATATTAAGATGTAACTAATGTTTGCAAAGGTGTGTGCATTTCTTCCTGATGGTGATGTTATTTATAAAATGGAAACATTTCAGAGGCAAACTCTTTTTCAACAAAATTGTTCTAAAAATAATGTTTTTTAAAGCATGAAAATAAAAAAGCTGGGAGGTTTTTTTACATGTTAAAAAATTTCTTGATTCACAGTTATGTAAGTAATTCTCAGAAAAATCAACCTTAGGAAAGATCACATGTTCCTACTATGAGGTAAAAAATTAGAAATTGTTCAATGATACAAAAATATGTTTAATGTATGAAAAAGAAACTATACACTCAGAAATAAAAATCCTGTAAATATGGAAATTATATATTAATAAACTTAATGTGAAACAGTAAGGTTTTGCTATCACTAAGGTATGATTTTTAAAACAAATTACTTATACCCATCAGGGCATGTAGAAAAATGCTGTCCTCCAGCCATGGCATAGGCATTGACCCATGAAGACAGTGTAGTTAATTGTTATGTCTACAATATTAGGTCAAAAACACAATATTTTACATATTTGTATTTGAAGTCAAGAGTAGGAGAAGACATGGGCAACTTAGGGAGAAGTTTGGAGATATCTTGGGATTCATGCAGGTGAATAGGAAGTGGATTTCTACACTTATATAAAATTATCTAATAAATATTCTAAAATCATCTGCATCTACGTTTTAAAATATAAAGAGTCTGAGAAATCTACATTCACTTCTAAGAATAATTTAAAAGAGTAATATTGTGAGGACAAGAAATCCATAAGTAAGAATAGCAAAAACATTTTCCTAATTCATCTAAAGGAAAAAATACAGGATTGTCTTAAGTGTAATGAAATATATGAATAATTCAAAGAACTCTTAAACCTCAAACTGTAAACAAAATATCAAAGAAAACCACCAAAACTGACAAATATATGAAGGATCATTACTGAATACTCACTAGGGGACCTGTAGAAAGAAAAGTGATGGAGAATATTTATTTAAATTAGAAGAATGTTTTTATGTCCTGAAACATCTCTTCAAGGACAAAAAAGAAATAAACATAGCATCACATGAAAAAAGGCTGATAAGTGTCTATTACCAATCTTCTGAAATACAGAAAAAGTTTTCAATAACTATGGCAGGATAAAATAAGAAAATACTAGAGTCGTGGGTGAAAATCAGTAAAAATGTTTCCTTTAAGGAATTGAATCTAAGTCACAAAGGTGTTGAAAGACACAAGGGAAATTGCTCATGTACAATGAGCATTTGCCACCGCTGAAATCTAGCAGCAGAGGCAGGAGAACACTTCCCTACAGGACTATATGCTCTTCTCTTCTGTCTCCTGAGGACACATCTAGTTCAGCTAAGCTAGTGATTGTTCTCCTAATTAATGTCACTGGTTAGAAGTTACTTTTATACTACAGTTTTCTCTTTTTGTACTGTTTGTATAACCTAGAAAGATGCCCAAAAGATGCCCTACCACGCCACAGGGGTCAGTGTTCCACTGTCCCATGAGAAAGGAAAAGATGTAGAAATTGTGCTTCATTTCCACAGTGGAAATCACACAACTATTAAGAAGGAAGACATCCTAAGGTTTGCATTCAAATGGATGGAACTAGAAAATGTAATCCTGAGTGAGGTAACTCAGACCCAAAACGACATGCATGGTATGTTCTCACAAATAAGTGGATATTAGCCAGAGAAAGAAAGAAAGAATGAGAGAGAGAGAGAGACAGAGAGACAGAGACACAGAGACAATGATAAGTAGAAAGATAGAAAGAATGTACCAAATATCCAAGATACAGTCCACAGAACTAAAAACTGTCAGCAAGCAGAAGGGCCCAAGTGAGGATTCCTCAGTCCTCACTTGGAAAATAAATCAATCGCAGGTGCAGAAGGAGAGAGGGACCTGGGAAAGAAAGTGCATGAGGGTTGGGGAGCATATCAGGGAGAGAAAAGACCTGATCTGGTACTGGGCAAGGGAAAAGGGCTGATGCCCTGAGGGCCAACAGAAAGAATAGAAACAGTCAGCCTAAGGAGGTAGGAAGTACTGGGGATCCTCCAAAATGCACCAGAGACCTAGAAGGTGAGAGTCTCTCAGGATTCTAAGGGAGGGACCTTAGATGAAATGTCCAACAGTAGGGAGAGAGAACTTAGAGAGCCCACCTCCAGCAAGAAGACAGGGCATCAAAGAAGGAAGGGGTTGTCATCACACAGTCAAACTCTGACCCATATTTGTTCCTGTCTGAAAGAACTGCAGGGATAGAAACAGAAAGAAGCCTGGGGAAAAGAAGGCCCAGTAACAGGCCCAAAGTAGGATCTAGCTCAAGGGAGGTTCCAAGGCCTGACACAATTACTGAGGCCCAGGAACACTCACAAAAATGTGTGTAGCATGACCACACTCCAGATGACCCAACAAGCGGCTGACAAGAGCCAGATGCAGATATTTACACCCAACCAATAGACAGAAGCTGCTGACCACTGTGGTTGAATTAGGGAAAGGCTGGAAGAAGCTGGAGTGGAGGGGACCCCTGTGGGAGGACCAGAAATCTCAATTAATCTGAACCCCCAAGATCTCACAATGGACCACCAACCATGAAGCACACTGCTATGTATATCATGTATATGTACACCATGATATGTATACCATGAAGCATAGCTGATATGAGGTCCACAACACATATACAGCAGAGGAATGCTGGGAATGTGTTCAGTCAGAGAAATTGTACCTAACCCTCAAGAGATTGGAGACCCCATTGAATTTAGAGATATGGCTGGGTGTGAGTTTGAGTGGTAGAGACATCTTCATAGAGATAGGGGAGGGGGAGGAGGTATGGGATGTGAAACAGTTAGAGGGTGGATGAGCAGAAATAAAATCTAGAGTTGAACATATAAATAAAAGACAAAAAAGGAAAAAGTATGAAGATCAAATTGTGTGGTGATCATTACACACATCTTGGTAAGTTTAGTGCAATTTCAAAAGTGACATGTTCGAATATTAACTCTGGGTTCATTTTATATCCATCAGCATTTACAAAGTCAGAGAGATGGTGATTCTCTGAGCTACATTCTATTCTGCTTTAGAGTAGGAATGGTCTTCAGTGCTCTCTGCATGCTGCATAATAGGTAAATTTCTGATCTGCACTAAAGCCAATATTGAAAATGAAACAATACTATAAGTATTAAAAAACTAGGCAATTATTTAAAAGCTATGTGTGTAATGCAATGATAAAACTACTGTGCACTATGTGTGAGGTCACAAGATATATTCTAAGCTCTGTACCCACAAATGACCACACACATAAACACACACAAACACAAAAGCACACACACAACAATAGTAAATCAATAAAATATTTCTAAATAAAAGTTAAGGAAAAGGCATCCCTACGACTAGAACTTTCAAATAAATAGGAAGAGCCATGGTTATGTCCTGGGCCTTCCAAAGCAGGTGTCAGGATGCACAGTAAGAGACATCCTGAAAGAGCAGAGGACAGAGGAATAGAGATAAAAGTTAGGATCCATGTGGATGTGGGGAGGAAATTAACTCTTGATAATATTTTGCTTTCCTTAAGATAGTTTAATTATTTTATATAATTATTTTTTGATTAAACAGAAATATTTTAAAGTAAATGACACTTGAACAACATGTAAGTTAATATATAAGAAATAAAAACTCAGAGGATAAAACAGCTTAATTCTAACAATAATACTTGGCTTGGAAATGTATGCTGTTGTAACCACCTGACTTAATTTTCAGTCATTTAAGAAAAATATTTCCTCTTTGTCCTTGCTTTAGCATGTGGATCAATCTCTTTCCATATATCACATATAAAAGACAGAAGCGTGCATGCCATACACTTACAGCTTTTCCATATACATAAATTCTTATTATTTCTCCCCTACACCCTCTTCTTCTGTTTCCATCTTCTATTATTCTACAAACTGCCTGTCTCTCTGCTTGAAATATCTGTTTTGACTTTGTGTTCACATACACTGTCACAGGTTGGGATGTTCTCCGTGAGTATCTGCAGTGAGAATGGTTTCTTGATCCCCTTCTTGGCTTTATCAATGGCTCTGCTCAAGTGCAATAAAAACACAAAGCATAGTAAAATTAATTTGTTAGTAGCTTCTTTTAAGCTAATTTCTGTTAATATTTTATAACTACCATCTTAGTGTTAAACACAAGACAATCAGTTTAGCAATATTCATTATTGGATTAGGGAATATTTAAAAATATTTCAGAACCAAAGCCATGGTCAGATAATAAAAAATACATTGGTCTAGGAAGCTAAGAACATTTTGTTTGCAATGGTGTCAACCTGACTACATCTGGAATGAACTACAATCCAGAAACAGAGGGCACACCTGTGCTCCAGATCTTGAGGCTGGAAGGCATGGCTTTTGACTTGGACCTTGACATGGAGATCTTAAGGCATAGATGCCATGAAATGCATAGGCCCAGGCAAGGTAGAATTGGCACACCCACCATTAATCCCTAGAAACTGATGGAAGAGGATCTTTGAGGGCAAGGTCTGCCTGGGACAAAGCAAGGTCCCAATCTAGGCATGGTGGTACACACATCTGAGCCTCACCTTCTGATGGAGGTCTACATAAGGACATTGACAGAAGGCAGACTCATTCTTCTTTGCCTGCTTGCAGTTACTGCCAGTACATCTGTTGATATCTACTTCTTCAGGATTCCAGTTCATACAGAAGATCAGGTGAAACAAACTAGCCTCATGGGCTGAACAACTATTAGATTTTTTGATTTCCCATTCACAAGTCCTCAATGTTGGGTTAGTTGGACTACAGAATGTAAGTCATTACAGTATATTCTCTTAATATATTGAGACAGTCCATAAGTTCCATGGCTCTAGAGAAAGTTCAGTGACTAATACACAAGCAAAAGGAAAAAATCTGCTTGACCTCACAGGAGGAAGTAGTACATGGTTTGGATGCACACGGTAGAGTAACATCTATGGAGTTGAATTTAAAGTAAGACTGAAGAGTACTGTTTACTCCAATATAAAGAGGAGACAATGAATGCAGAACTTCCTCAAAATGAAATGAAATATGCGATAGACAGGAGAATCTAAAGCAGTATACAGTGATCATCTAATGAACAACATACCTAGAAACAATCTACCAAATATACTTTTAAGAAAGAAATAAAACGTAAACTGCAATTCCCATATCAGTTACAGAGTTAAAGAATAATCACAAGTAAATTATCTTTTGAGAAAATAGTACCACTGATCTTTTTGTTCTTTAGAACTGTAATGTTAAAAGTGAAAAACAGGATTAGAGCCTTGAGAATGATATGATTATTCCACAAAAATTATAAAAATTATTATAAGAGAATGGCCACCGTGAGGGTACAGGGGTAGATGGTATTGCTGACATGACTGCCCTTTTGAATGACATGTTTCCCTGGAACACTTGTATGACAGGAAGTTGAATATAGTGTGGAAGCTAGTTGGGAATGTCAAGACTTGACTATGTCCCAAGAGCTGTTTGACTACGGCTGGGCCAGCAATTACTCCTAGCTTCAGTTTCATACATATATAATTAGTTAGTTGTTGGGCATAGGTAGGAGAGGAGGTCCTTGGTCCCATGAATGCTGGATGTCCCAGTGTGTGGGAATTGGAGGGCAGAGAGGTGGGAGTGGGAGGATGGGCTGCAGCACATCCTCACAGAAGCAGGAGGAGGTGGGATGAGACAGGGTTTTCTGGGTGGGGGAAAATGGGAAAATTGGATAACATCTGAAATGTAAATAAAATATCCAATAAAAAATAATTTCAAATAAAAAAACAAACTTGTATACCACCAACCCCCCCCCAAAAGACAGCGTCATCTTATCATGAGAGGTCATGTTCACATAGAAAGGTACCATTATTCACACTAACCCACAGGGTAGTTATATGACCTTTGGTTAGAACACACTTAACCCTGGGAGAACATCTGTTAAGAAAATAAATATTGTTTATTTCTTCATGTGAATTACAGAATAGGCATACAAGACAGGAGATCCTAGAAACTAGAGCTTCGTCTGTGTGAAGCATCACATTAACTATTCTAGTACAAATTAATAAGCCCACCAATATTCCATTTTAGCTTGTAATACTCTCAATTAAGATGGATTAAAGATGAACTCACAATGTTAACATTTTATAACTGCAAATTCTATGTTGAATCAGTTAGAACTCATTGATATTTGACACAATCACAGTGTCTTATAGTCATCAACATTATCTTGTTGTTCAATGTTTTTCTTATCCAAACAGCAACCCTTACCCAATGCACTATTACTCTTCCCCATGTTCACAACCCTATGTCAGGTATAGTTTTTCTATCTGTAAATTATGTGTACACTGTTTCTTCGCCCTAAAAAAATAATTATCCGTGCTGCAAAGTCTTTCATTCACAGGACTTTCTTTTCCCTTTTGCCATGATTCTAACATATATAACTCAAGCTGACTTCCTATGGAACTATGGACTGATTCTTACCCAAAGACTGGCACCATGTTTCTGCCATTAACTGCTCACCTACTCTATTCTCCAGGTGCAAACATTTTTATCAGAAGGGTGGATTATGCTTGTGCCCCTCAACCTACACACAGACACACACACACTATATATATGTGTGTGTATAACTGTATATAATAAACATTATATAATATATATATATATATATATATATATATATATATATATATAGTGTGTGTTTGTGTGTGTGTGTGTAAAACTTATCTAATGTCAGTAAAATAAAAATTGATATAGCAGGAAAACTTATAGGTACTTGGTGATATGTAGGGGTTGGTTCTGATGCTGTGATCAGGAATCGCTGCATGTGAACGCTGAAGGTGATGTTACTCAATTGGGGAACACACTAGAGTCATCATATAAGGGGGAAATTTGAGCTGTCAATCTGTATACAATCAGACTAAAATGGATTCTTATTTTGCATACATACTGCTTAATTTGTTTAAACTGTGAATCATGAAGCATTGATTGGCCCTCAATTTATTTAGGTATCCTCTTGTGAATACAGGTCCAAACTGTAGGTCTTACCGAAAAGTGGCAAAAAAAAATTTCAGTAGGTCATAGGAGAAAAAGGGTCTTGGAACTAGAGTTTTTGTTTCCCCTGTAAAGGATCACATCATCCATGGCCCACAGGTTATTCAGTGGTATGATGCATTTGATCTTAAACTTCTTTTTCCTAGAAAGAGAATCAAGTACTTCTGTTAGTTTGATTTGCATTGTAGTTGTAATCGCTTGTAGAAATTCCCAGTTCTCCCTGCCCCAGAGTAGAAGAGGACTTCTCCATTTTATCACTCAGGCACAGTTCAAGCCATGGTAGATGGCATTCACCAAATCATGTGTTGAAAGAAGTTACTCAAGGATACAAGCTTCTCAATGCATGCAACTTGACATAGCCTGATTGTTTTATGATTGGAGAATATGAATGGCTATACTGTGAACATATATATATGTGTGTGTGTGTGTATTAATGTTTATGTCAATTTTAGAAAGCCATGTGTTTCAATATTTCATCTCTTATTTTTGTTAATTAGTAACCATTTTGCTTTATTTCCTTCATATTCATACCAAAAAATGTTAGTTACAATTTTGTATTTTAATTAATTTAATCATCTTTCCAAAATAAATAATTAAGGAATATTGTCTGACTGAATAAAATTTGTTTTCCATTGTCCTTCTCTGTATATTAGGAAGTCACATCAGCTCACTACAATGGCTTCTTTAGTAAATATATGATGCACATGTACATCCCATACAAGTATACAAAAGATTATTATCCCAATATTTTAAACAAATTATTAGAATTGTGTCTTCCTATCAAGCATTCTGATCTTATCAAATATGTTTGTAAGAAATAATCTTGTAATCATATCTTTCCTGTTTTCATCATATCTTTTATATGGAGTTTGTCTTTTGAGAAATTCACATGCATAAAGTGCTTTCATTTATTTTTTGTTGCTCTTTTTTCTCTTTTATCTATTGACAGAATCCTTTCCACATTTGTGACTGTTCTATTTTTTATAATAGACTGCATATTACCTCTGTGTGTTTGTGTGTATGTGTGTGTGTGTCTGTGTCTGTGTGCATATGTGTTAAATTGGATATGTAACTCTGCATTGGACACTTAAGCTTGTATGTTGGTCCAAAACTATAAATACTGACTCTGCGTCTCTCAGATTCAGGAGACAATATGATACAAAAAATAAACCCTGATTCAAAAATCTTATATATAAGCCTGCCTAAGCTGCAAGTGAGTGATGTTTTTGAAACATGATCCTACAGAAAATGATTTTCCACACTGTGTAATACAACATGGAATGGCCAAAATTAAAGCATAGTATGTAAAATTTACTAAAAGGATACACATACACACTCACACACAAACATACAAACATATATATTAATCATATAAAACATTTGTACTTACATTTTCCACCACAAGACATCAAATGTACATATAATATACATATATGTATATATGAGCCATATTTTAGAAGAAATGCCTAAACCTAAAACCTTTAATTTTAATAGGTCTAATAAAAGATAATCTTCTTTGAAAATGGTAATAATGAGAATTATCTCCTATGGGGCTACTAATGTTCTTTCCATATTCTGAATGACACTCTCAAAATAGTTTTACCTATTATCACCACACAGCAAAAGTGGAAAAATAGATGGCCTCTCAAGGAAAACAGTCATTCTAGTTTCCTTTACTCTCAAAAATCAAAGTGAATTTCACTTACTTACATTGACTACACTTAAAAGATACACTATCAGTATATATAAGTTTTTAATTCAAGTGAGTTGATTACTATCTTTTTTTCTAAATGTATTTCCATCTGTAGACTGAAGGGGAGTTGGGCAGAAGTGATAAGAAGGATGGACAGATTGAAAGACAGCCAGGCCATTCACCTATTTTGAGCCTGCATCAGTCAGATACTAACTACCATTTTCTATGCTGGGAGCTTACAGTGACTGATCAGGGTTGACAGGCAAACTTACAGCATTGGTAGTAGGAGAGCACCTTAAATAATTCATTTTTTAAATTGTGTCTAAAACTTTTGTCAAAACAAATTGAGAAACGTATAGGGGAGTGTTCACCAAGCCTAAACCATGGCAGAGGAAAGAGAAGTTGCGATCATGAAGTAATTATAATCTTTTTTTTAAAAAGAAGTAAAAGCACATAGGTTGTTTTTGTACAAAAAGCCCAGTTAATGTGTAGCCTCTCATAGTGAGGAATGCATGTTGCATATACTCACAGGTTACTAGACACAACCAGAACATCATTGAATAAGGATAGATATCTTTTCTTCCTTTTGTTGTAGCTCGTGATTTCCACAGGGCCTTGGCACAGCAAGGATCGATGTACTCCTCCCATGTCTCCCTTAACAAGGATTTCCATATACAAAAAATAAGATTCTCCCGGTACAGGTCTCCACCTAACAGAACAAGACTTAGTGGATAAGTTATAAAACCAATGTTCATATTAAATTTTAAAGAGTTCATGATATTAAAATGCAGCAAATAAAGTTGAAAATAAAGATCTGAGGAATATTATAGCAACATTTATAATGGTAACATGACATTTATAATTATAACATATGGTATACATATGTTATGTATGAAATTCAAAAATAAATAAAAATGTGATACTAAAATATAATTGTAACTTTTAACATAAATAATATTCTAATGAAAAGGATAGTAACAAATTTAAAAATTAACCATAGTTAAAAATTTTAGGCTGCTTTTTATACATGTGAACATCCTGTCCTTTCCTATATTGGCCTATACATCTGTTTCCTTCAGAAATTTCTTTTTAAAGTGATTTCCCTTCTCCAAACTGTCTTGAATGGTGGAAACTTGGAATGAGCAGCTGGTATATATTGTCTTCTGAAGGTGTAATTTTATTCATCTAAACAACTCAAGCCAAAGACTTCTGCTTGTGCAATCCTAATGTTCAGTTGAGCTGTCAAAACTGTTATAATAAACTAGATGTCTGTCAAATAAGAAAACAAACAAATAATCAAACAAACCTACCATCTTTCAAAAAATATTTGTGAAGTTGGTCTTGTTTAGAATAACAGTTATTTCCCTTGCCTCTTGCCTGTGGTTCCTGTAAGGATATCATCATGGATTCTGGGCAGTAAAAACACTTGTACATTTTAAAGTCTCCACCTAGATTTCTGTACCTCTCCAAACCTCTCTATCTCCTGTGCTATGCTAACTATACAGTCTCCTCCATCTTTATGAGTGCAAAGTTTCTTGTACTCAAGTTATCCCCATTTTTCTTTCCTGATATTCTTCCTTCTCTAATACCCAGACTTGGCCATAGCAAATCTGTTTCTTTTTTCCTCTTTACTCAGAACTCCACCACCTGCCTCTGAACATGTTTCTTCTCTTATCCCTAATGAAATCCTTCCCTGTAATACCGGAGTGGCAAATCTTCTGGCGGTTTCTTTACTGTGACCTGCTCATACAAATGGGATATTTATGATATATGTTTTCTTTAAGGGAATATAATTTTGGCAAAACATGTTACATCTTTCAAAAAAATGTACAAAAGCACCATGTCTTTTAATTAGAAAGCATTAAGGATTCCTGTGAATCCAAATGTCAAAGAGATACAGCCACCAACAGTTGTCATCACACACTTCAAATAATAATGTTAAAATATGACAAAAATAATACCAACTCAGTGTCATGATAAGGAAAATTGAAAGCAAATGAACATGTCTGGAAAGTCAATCCTTTCTGAATTAATATTCAAATACTTAGAATGATTCCAAAGAAGATAATATTTGTTAGAAAGTATAACAATTTAAAGAAAGCCAGCAAATTATTAGATTTTGGGTGTTCCAAAAAAGTCTGACCATTTTTTAAAATCTTTGTAGTCATGTGATTAAAAAAATTGGGCTGCATATAAAATAATCCTCACTCATAAGTTGGACAGATTTTTTTTTTGAAATTTACAGAATACTTTCTCCTGTATGCTCAAAGCATACATCTCCTCACAGAATAATGTTGTTTCTACAGAATATTGGTATTGAATATTCCTACAATGACTACCTTTTCATTTTGAATATCATGAAACTGAGTTGGTATTATTTTTGTAAACATCTTTACATTATTGTGGGATGTTTGTGATGCTAACCATTGGCTTCTGTTCCTCCTGACTCCGTGAATCTTGTGGGTCTTAACTGCTTTCTAGGTAATAGAATGAAGAGAGAACGTTTCCTGATATGATTAGTCTATCACGAGAATCTAATTAGTTATAAAAATACATTTTCCAGGCAACTGGAAGTGAGAACATTTCAATGTAGTTGAAATTTTTATTTTACCTTCCTAGTCCAGAACACCAAACTGGTGACTTCCTTCGGTAGACAAACCACTAAAGTCTGAGTGCTCTGTAGTAGTTAGGCTGTAGAATCATGTGCTGTCAATCATCTAAGGCTCTTGCCATCTGACAAAGTGACACATGCATTTCCTTTCCTTATACTTTGTGGCATTAAAATTTTTTCTAGCAATTGTTGAAATGTAAGTCTTTGTAATGAATAACATGTTTTCACAACCCCACATATCTATATGAAAGTTATATAGGTGAGAGATAGAATATAGAGACAAGTGTATGATAGATCAATAGACAAATAGATTGAGAGATACTATTTGGGTGGTTTCTTTACTCTAACCTGCTCATATAATTCAAACACTAAAACATATATTAAGTGAATATCATGCTGCCCAAAACATATGATATATCTTTCAATGAATATGTAAAAAGACACCAGCTATTACCTAGAAAGCAGTTAAGACCCACAAGATTCACGGAGTCAGGAGGAACAGAAGCCAATGGTTAGCATCACACACATCCCACAATAATGTAAAGATGTTTACAAAAATAATACCAACTCAGTTTCATGATATTCAAAATTAAAAGTAAATGAACATATTTCAAAATGATTCCTTTCTATCTGAATGAGCATTAAAATATTGAAAACTTTAAAAAAAATCCACAATATATCTAGGAAAAAATAACAATTTGCTGAAAACCAGAAAATTCATAGACTTTAGGTTGCAATCTGACCAGTTTACAACAAAAGTTTAAGTTCACAGTGGGTACAATCAATTAGGTAATCTAGAAAATAATCCTCTTTCATGTCCAGGATAGATATTTTTGAATACTTGTAGAAAACTTTCTCCTGGAAGCTCAAAGCATACTTCCCCTGACAACTTTGTTTCTTTAGAGTATTGGTACTGAATATTGCTAATGAGTAAATTTTCTGAAGGCACTGCTGAGTTAAATGTTAGTTCACATGATCTGAGGGAATCAAGATAGACCACTTACTGATTCCCTTAGATCATCTATCATTAGAATCAATTTAGTAATTGTATACATACCTTTACAGTGGAGCCTGGAATTGAGAATAAATCAATGGACTTGAAATTATTGATTACCTTCTAGGCACTAAATACCAAACTGAACATTGCAGTTGGTAAACTAGCCACTGAAGTCTGAGGATTCTTTGGTAGTCAGGGTGGCAGGTCGTTGTGATGTCAAGATTCTAAGGCTCATGCTATAACTGACAAACAAGTCCATTTTATGTCATTCAATCTTTTGGTTTTAAAAACATATTCTTTTAACAATTGTTGAACTGTAGATATTTTTATTAAATAACAAATTTTTACAAAAATATGTGTGATATGATAAATAAATGATAATTATATGATAGAGACAGACAGATAGATAGTTCTCAGTAATAACATCTGTTCATGTAAAAGAGGAAACATTGTGAAATGCATATTCATTTAAAAATATTCTCAATACATAATGCTTTTTTTTACGTATCAAAGGTATACATGAAAGGCAACATCATTAACACTGTGAACCTTAATAACCAACATGCAAATGTTATAGGAGACTTTAAAATGAATGTGCTTTACTGAATAGATTCAGAAAGCTTCATCCATAGGGAGGTCAGACAGCATTGAAGATTTGTATATTGTTTTTCCCACCATAATGATGCTTAGTTCAGATTATAGTTAAGTATAAAATACATTCTTTAAATGAAGTCATTCTATCATCTACAACTTCACTATAAAAACCATTAAAATAAAGTACAATTCTATTTTATTTCTATTATTTGAAATTTGAGGTTTAAAAATTACTCCCTGTTCTTCCTTTCATCAGATGAATCATTATATTTTCTTCCACCTTCCTTTTATTAAATATAAATCCTTATTTCATACAACACATTCTGATAGTTTTCCCTCCCTCTACTCCTCTCAATTCCTCTTTAACACACACACACACACACACACACACACACACACACACACACACACACACACAAACTCCTTCTCTCATATCTGGGTTCAGTCCATTTCTTTGTCTCATTAGAAAAGAACATCTTCTTAGAGATAACAACATGACATATCAAAATAAAATACAGTAAGATGAAACAACAACCATTATATTAAAGTTGGAAAAGCTAAGTCAACAGAAAGTAAAAGACCCCAACACAAGGCTAACTCGTTTACACTTTTTGAGGATATATACAAAGGATCCTTGTAGACTTTTGCAGGCCTTGTGATTCCTGTTTCAGTTTTCCTGAGTTATTTGAGTTTTGTTCATTTATTTTAGATGACTTTGTTCTCCTGGTCTTCCATCCCCTATGGCTCTCTCATTCCCAGATTAGAAAAGCAGTCTTTACCATCTTTATTACAGAATTTGAACACTACAAATATTCATTACTTTTCAGAATAAATTCAAAATATGAAAATATGTATTGATAAATTTTGTAATATGGGAATTGAGTGATTGACCAAAGTATCAATGGATGCAAGATTTTCATATTTCAGTCAGTTAGGAGTGATTGTAATTATATAGATTTTTTTCTCTGTATTTATTTTTTTTCCCAAAGGCCTAACTTGAAAGGTTTATTTTCTTTTTTTTCTCAAAACACTTCATTTATCAGTATTTGTATATACATATATACATGTATACATATATACACACATATATGAACAATAATTAAAAAATAAGATGTATTTGAAAAGTATGTGGGGTTGGGAAGAGTGGGAGGAAGAAGAGAAAGGGAAAATTATGTAAATACAGTGCTTATATATGAAATTCTTTAAAAGGAATTCAGTTTTTAAAAATGTTCAACAGATTTACTAGCACTTTACAATATGAAAATAAATATGACCTATAATTATGTTGAAGGACATTTTAACTCACTACAAACTTTGAAGTTTAAAATGAAATCAGTAAAAATTATTTTACCCCGCATACTAACAAAAACCACAGTAATGTTTTATAATACAAAGTATTTCTGAGAACAGGAAAATGGATTGTCAGAAGCTAAGTCAGCAGAGCCAGGGGGACACTGTGAGTTATTTCTTTTTTTTCTTTTTTTATTATTATCAAACCATAATTTTTACTTTTTAACACAGGGGTTATAAACACGAAAATGCAGGATGTGAGGAAGGGGATGACATGGGAGGATAGGTGTTCCCGAGGAGTACAGATATCTTTCAGAACAGGGTATAAGCTGGGTGAAGGTTCAGGGGTCAGGCACTATGACTCTGCCTATGATTCACTTGTCCTTATCTAATTTGGTACTATCCACCAAGGCTGCCTATTTACAAGGTCTATAACTACTCAGGCTGGTAGATTTCCACAAAAGCTGCCTGTATACAATAGTTTATAGACATCTGTTTCAGTGTTTTTCCATAGAGACCCAAGACTTTGTGTTAGCAGGCATGTATGTCAGGCCTCTTGCTGATTTTAGGCTTATGGCTGATTTTAGGCCTTCAGTGTATAAGCAGGGCTACCCCTGACATCTCCTCCCTTCTCCAAGTATAGAAGGGCTGTGGCGATTCTAATCTTGCCAAGGCAGGATAGAGGCCTGACCTCCAGTAATTAAAGGGGACTTTGTAATGGCTCCAGTCCTCCTATCGTTGTCCAGTGAGGCATAAGGGCCATACCCGTCCCAATGTCTTTTTCCTGGAGAGGGTATACTATTGACATCAACCCCTATGCAGTCAGGCTTGTCCCTCAGGGAACCCAGAAACATATTTTTAACTTTTATTTATATTCCCTTGCAGTGCTTAGCCTCGCAGTCTAAGCAAGAATTCAGATCACCAGACAGAGGGGGTTCTGGGTGGCCCCTCTCTGCTTGGCCTAGGGGTGGAAGTCCCCTCTTTTAGGTTGGGTAGAGATGGGACTTGGGAGCACCCTGGATAGTGTAACATCCTCATCTAGAGTCTTGTGGTCCTCCATAGCTAACTTAGGATAATGTATCTGAATATATTTTGCTATCAGATTATCTATCTGTTGTTTCACAAAGTTAGTCAGCCTATTTAAGGCCCAGGGACCAAAGGAAATAAGCAAAAATAACCTAATTAATGGTCCCAAGATGGAAGGAAGTAGGGTTAACAATCATGGAGAGGTTGAAGACCAATTCTTGTACAAGCTCTCATTTTTCTCTTTCTCTCTCTGTCTTTTCTCAAGACCTTCTCTGGCCTTTTTCATGCTCTCTTTAATCATCCCTGTTTTGTCTATGTAAAAGCAGCATTCTTTTTTAAGGGCTGTACAGTCTAGAGCTGTACACAGTCTTTTCTATTGTAAAAGAAAAAGTCAAGTCCAATAAAGTCCTTTGACATTTTGGGGGATCACATCAGACAGTGAAACGAGGGATTTCATCAGATTAGTGATGTCAGTCTATAGCTGTTTGATGTCCTTGTCAAAGGCCCATTGGAGGTCTGAGTAGTATAAGTTTGTAGACCAGCATCAGGATTAGAACTCATAGCAGCAGACATCATGGGTGATTAATTTTTACCTGGAAAGGAAAAAAGAAGGGAAATCTCAGGGAAATTTCTCTTCCCTGGATGTCAATTGTTATTCATCTTATTTATAATTGGGCCTGGTTTTATGGGAGTACCTATTTAATTCACTAATCTTTTTGGCAGCTATTTAGCTGTGTCTTCTGTGGTATCAAACAGGCATATCAATCCTCGGCTTCATATAGGAACTGGGTCCTTGCCATTCCATTTAAGGGTAAAAGGGTTCTTCCACATAGTTGTGGCATAGTTTTTATTGGTCTTAGCAATGCCAGAGGCAATCAGCAGCAGATTTGCCATGAGCTTTCAGTTTTAGAAAGTTAAGAGTAAATAAGGCATGCTCCTTCCACCCTCAGAGAGTCATGAAGACACTATTTAAAGAAATATAATTCTTTATTAACAACATTTTATCAAAGGACTATTATAAAACAGCCAGCAATTAATCAAATTATATAATATATCAATTAATGAGAGCTTCTACTTTTGGTAAAATTACTCTTCTTTTGTCAGTTAATTGTTGAAGGAAATTAGGATTTGCATCTCTCTTGAGAATATTACATTTTTTTTGCCAGACCCATTATCTGTTTTTTTATTGGATACTTTACGTATTTACCTTTCACTGTTTTTCCTCTTCCTTTCTCCCCCCAAACACCTTATCCCATAACTCCTCTTCCAATTTTTATGAGGGTGTGCTCCCACCATTCTCCCAATCCCGCCTCCCTGCTCTCACATTCCCCACCACTATGGAACCAATCTTTTGGGGACCATGGCCCTCCACTTCCATTGTTGCCTAATGAGGCCACCCTTAGTTACCTACAGAAGTGGAGCCATGAGTCCCTCCCTTTCTCTTCTCAGGCTGGAGGTTTAGACCCTGGGAGCTCTGGTTAAGTATTTTGCTACTCCTTCTAAAAAACTCAAAGCACCCACACTTTGGTCTTCCTTCCTCCTCTTGAGTTTCTTGTGGTATATGCATTGTGTCTTAGGTATTGTGAGCTTTTGGGCTAATGTCCACTTATCAGTGAGTGCATGCCATGTATGTTCTTTTGTGATTGAGTTACCTCTCTCAGGATGATATTCTCAAGCTCTGTCCATTTGCCTAAGAATTTCATGAACTCATTGTCTTTAATAGCTGACTAGTACTCCATTGTGTAAATATACCACATTTTCTGTATCAATTCCTCTGTTGAAGGACATCTGGGTTCTGTCCAACTTCTGGCTATTATAAATAAGGTTACTATTAACATAGTGGAGCATGTGTCCCTGTTGTATGTTGAAACATCTTTTGGGTATATGCCCAGGAGTGGTATAGCTGGGTCCTCAGGTAATACTATGTTCAATTATCTGAGGTGCTGCCAGACTGATTTCCATAGTGGTTGTAACAGCTTACAATCCCACCAACAATGGAGGAGTGTTCTTCTTTCTCTACATTCTCGTCAGCATCTGCTGTCACCTGTGTTTTCAATCTTAGGCAATCTGACTGGTATGAGATGTAATCTCAGTGTTGTTTTCATTTGCATTTTCCTGATGACTAGGGATGTTGAACACTTCTTTTGGTGCTTCTCAACCATTTGAGATTCCTCAGTTGAGAATTTGTTTATATAGTGAATTACATTGATAGACTTCTGTATATTGAACCAACCCTGCATTCGTGGGATAAAGCCTACTTGATCATGATGAATGATTGTTTTGATGTGTTCTTGGATTCTGTTCATGAGAATTTTATTGAGTATTTTTGCATCAATATTCATTAGGGAGATTGGTCTGAAGTTCTCTTTCTTTGTTGGGTTTTTGTGTGGTTTAGATATGAGCATGATTGTGGCTTCATAGAATGAATTGGGTAGTGTTCCTTCTATTTCTACTTTGTGGAATAGTTTGAAAAGAATTGGTATTAGGTATTTCTTGAAGGTCTTATAGAATTCTGCACTGAAACCATCGGGTCCAGGATATTTTTTTGGTGGGTAGACTTTTAATGACTGTTTCTGTTTCTTTCAGGGCTATGGGACGGTTTCTCTGTATTTATTTATTTTATCCCAAAGGCTCAACTTGGAAGTTTTATTTTCATGGACATTTTCAGTCATATACATATGTGTGTACAATATTCTTTTAATATTCTTAGTCTTTAAAGTAGTATGTATACAAAAACGTCACCCTGGGGTCTTGGTGTATGGACAAAAGGTAAACAGAAATTAAATCTGAAGATTTTTTGGAGTTAGTTGACATTTTCATCGAATTTAAGTACTTCTAGAAAGCCTAAAACATACCTTGCCCTTTTGAAATACAATACCTGCTAGTGCTATTTTATGCCCATCCCAACAATAACCAAGGATCCAGGTCAATACCACTGAGAAGATATGGCCACAGCAGCTACCTAAACCTTACTATTGTTTAATAGCCTGCTTTCCAATCACCACCAAAAATGAATGCTGAAGAAATATCTATTATGTCATATATACATTTCTGAATATGATGATCTCATTTGAAACTTTAATTGACACAAATGTGACCTGTCTGTAAAGGGGATAAATATTCAGTTGAGAATTTGTACCAATCATGTAGGATTTAAACATATAGAAACAAATCCAAATATCAAGAATACTGATCAAAAGATGAAAGGCATCTTTAAATACAGAAATTATCCAAGGTAATAACAACAAAGTAGTAAAGGATAGAAGACAGATCAGTAGTATACAGCTACCAAGTGTGCTTAAAGAAGACTTATCCCTGCTAGTCAAAAGATAATATATCAACATCTGAAGAATGGACAGATAATCAGTATAATTCCATTTTGGGTTGGACAATATATTCTCAAGCCCCAGAGTATCATTGGCCATCTGTGGACCATACAACCCTGAAATGCTAGATTTCCCCTGATTTCACTGCTGTTGTTTTCTGGTCCAGAAATCCTGCAAATTGACACATGCATGTTTTGCATGACTTCTTCAGTCTCTGAGGAAGAATGAGCACATCTCAGGTTCCAAAATTTTCTCTATTGTTTTAAATTTTTATTGGATATTTTATTTATTTACAATACAGATGTCATCCCATTTTCCAACTTCCCCTCTCTAGAACCCCCTATCCCATCAGCCCTCATCCTTTATACAATAGATGCAAATAGTCAAGGAACAAGCAAGACAATAAACACAAATAGTCAAAGAAAAAGCAAGGCATTAAACCCAATTACATATGAACACTCCCAGGATAACTATTTCTAAGGGCTTATCAGGATGACCAAAGTATCTGAGCCTACTTCCCTGTCCTAGTGCAAGGTCATTTTCATGTCTGAAGCCTACTTCCTTGTTTCTAGCCTAAAATTTAGATTCCTGTCTGAAACTACATCTTTGTTCTAGCCTAAAATTTAGATTCCTGCCTGAGATTTCTTCTTTGTTCTAGCCTAAGATTTAGATTCCTACCTGCAATTACTTCTTTGTTCTAGCCTAATGTCAGATTCCTGGCTGAGGCCTACTTTCTTGTCCTTGGCTAATGTCATATTCCTGCCAAGAAGCCCATTTCCCTGTCCTTGGCCCATGTCAGATTCTTGCCAGGCAGCCCCAAGGGCTCTCCACCTCTCCCCCCTTTTAATTTCATTAACAAGACTGAGCCTGTCTTTGGTCATTCTGACAAGAATGCCTTCCTTAAGAGTCATGGACTATGCATTATCAAAAGCAATGTACTTATGACTTAGGTTGGTAAGGCTCTGTGAAGAACCTTACCTGTCCTTGACTTGCCAGCTTAATTTAATAACTCTGTCTGGGGGTCCATTTTCAGGTTCAAGACATGTACTTTAGCTGCCAACATGTTGATGTTATTAAAGAAAAGCTTTAACATGATAGGCAGAGAAAAATTTATTCCCAAGACAAAAAGGGCATATACAGCATGATCAAGCTATATATGCCATTTTTTGAGACTTGTCCAAAATAGAAATACTGACCTCAGGCTATGGGTAATTTTATCAGCAGTATCTCTGCAGCATCAACGTTCAGCAGAACAGCATTCTTGAAATTCACAAACTCCATATGTATCATTAAAACTTCCAGAGAGCTGTTGGAATTATGCCAAATACACTGTGTCATTAAACTTCTTTCTATTTATAATGACTACTAGTATAAATTTTAGAACTAACATGAATCCAGTGCTATTTGGCATTATACTCAAGATGGCTCCTTACCCTTAAATTCTGAACCTCCTTCCAGTAATTAGAATAGAACAGAGAGCATCAATTCATTCTTCCAAATGCCTATCTAAATCCTCTGGTATATTCAACACATTAGTAATAGTTTTTGCTAAATGATTAACAAGAGTAGCTGTCTTAACTCTTTGTGTCAATGCTCTTGCAGAAGCAGTGGTGCTAGCAATTAATGTAATTAAAGCTGTTACAACAGCCGTAATCAAGCCCACTACCCTCTTGCTTCTGCTTAAATCCTGTGTTATTTCTTCCAGTACTTGCAAGCTATTTTTAGAATACCAAGGTTTTGTGATATTCAGGGCACTAAAACAAAAGCTAGTTGATAGACCTCCATAACTGACATGCAGATTTCCAAACACAAACACAATTAGAAAATGTACAATCAATGCAGCTTACATTAAATACTGTTGAAGAAACTAATGTATTTTTAACTTGACAATTACAAAAGCCTTAGCACACATGTTAACATCTGTTTGAAATCCAAGTCCTGTCCCAACTTTATCTCTTGCTAGTATAATATCTTAGAGAACTGAGGCTTCCAAATATGTCTCTGAAAATGTGCAGAAGCAGCCTTCCAAATAAAGTCTGTTATTTCAAATATTAGATTGATTTCTAGACCAATCCATGATTGAGTCTGAATAACTGGTCACATTTAATAACAATCCAAGAGGCATTATAACTTCTCTTTTTGATTCTCTGTTCCACAAGGTCTAAGAACTTGAGACAAGGCAGCTTGTCCCATCAGGGTTATAGGTAAGCAATGGTAGGCCAGGAACTTATGTCCAATACAGCTTCTCAGTCACCATGGTCAGGGCACTCAGCAAGCTCATAGGTCAGCATCATTCTTTGTCCTGGCATCAGCATCAGCATGTCTCACCCATAGCTCTGATGGCCACCATGCTCTTTCAGCACCCTGCAGAGAAAACACAAACATACCCTCTTCCCCATATTTAATACATGATTGGGATCATGCCTTATGCCAGTAATTGGAGCCTTCCCTTTCACTTATGCATAAGTATGCCTAGTTGTAGAGGACCATAGACACTCAGTAGAAAGTTCCTTGTCATCCAAATTTTTTTAAAAAAATTTCAAATAAAAAATGAAAAGAACATGATTTAAATAAATTTGTGGTGCATAGGGATATATCACCCCCTTTTTATTTTATGAAGATATTGTTTTAAAATTCCATTGGTCTATTCCACAGTCTCTTGTCCTTGACAATTATAAGGAATCCCGGTAATATGGGTAATATTAAATTGCTGCTAATAATTCTCAACTTTTGGACTGTTATAGTCAGTTTCATTGTCTGTTTTTTTGGTTTTATGTTTGTTTGTTTTTCTTTTATATTATTGGGTATTTTATTTATCTATTCAAATGTTATCCCCTTTCCCTGCTGTTTCTACCCCCAGAAACCCCTTAACCTATCCTACGTCCTCCTATTTCTATAAGGGTGTGGCCCCACTCATCCACCCACTCCCACCTCCCTTCCCTCTAATTCCTGGATGCCTCCCTTGCCCCAGCTCTCTGTTTTGTTCTACAGATACGTGCCATCTATTCACCCCAGCCAGTTGCAAATATCTATTCCTTTTCATGGCCATTTCTAATGTCTCTCCTGTCATTCTCTTTCATCCCCTTAAACCACATATTCCATCTTCCCATCATCCTCTTTTCCAGTTCCTTCCCTTTATCTGCCTCACATGAATATTTTATCCCCCCTTCAAAGTGATACAGTCTTGGGCTTTCCTTCTTGTTTAGCTTCTTTGAGTCCGTGGAGTGTAACACCATATGTGCATTTTATGTCTACTATAAACTAATAATTGAGTCCATACCATATATATCATTTTGAAACTAACTTACTTCATTCAGGATAATATTCTCAAGGTTGATTTTTGCTTGCAAAGTTCATTCTGTCTTTGTTTTTTATGGCTGAATACTATGCCATTGCTTAGATATAATACATGTTTTTATTTGTTCAGTTGTATGATTTTTTGTTTTTCCAACCTACGTTTGCGAATCACTTCAGTTTCTTTTTAGTTTCTGACTATTACAAATAAAACTACTATGCACATAATTAAGCAAGTATCTTTGTGGAATGTTGGAGCAAATTTGTGTATATTCCCAAAAGTGGTACAGCTGGGTCTTGAGATAGAACTGTCCCCCACTTTCTGGGGAATTTCCAAGTTGATTTTCAAAGTGATGTACAAGTTTACACTCACAACAACAATGAGGAAGTGTTCCCCTTGCTCCACATTCTTAGGCATCTTCTATCTCTTGAGTTTTTGATCTTAGGCATTCTAATGTGTGAAGATTAAACTTCATATTTGTTTTGATTTGTTTTTCCCTGATTATTAAAGACTTTGAACCTTTATTTATTTTTCTTTAATTTTTTATTTAATTTTATATAATCCTTTTTAGACTCCAGATTTTATCCCTTCTCTGTCCACCCTCTGTCTGTTCCACATCCCTCCTCCCCCTGTCTCCACAAGGATAAAACTACCCTCCACCCAACTACCCCACCAGAACTCTCCACAAGCTGAGTCCTCTAGTGTCTTGTGATTTAGGTGCATCTTCTCTGACTGAACCCTGACCAGGACGTCATCTGTTATATATGTGTTGGGGGCCTCATATAAGCTGGTGTATGCTGCCTGTTTGGTGTTCCAGTGTCTGAGAGATCATGGGGGTTTAGCTTAATTGAGACTACTGGTCCTCTTACAGTGTTACCTTCTTCCAGCCTCTCTCCAATTCAAGCAGTTTTGTCCAATGGTTGGGTGTAACTTTCTGCAGCTGATGCTTTCAGATGCTTGTTGGGTGTTTAGGAGGGCAATACTGATAGGTCCCCTTTTGTGAGAACTCCATAGCACCAGTAATAGTATCAGGCCTTGGAGCCTCCATTGAGCTTGACCCAACTTAGGGGCTGTCCCTGACCTCCTTTCCTTCAGAGTCTTCTCCATTTCTGTCCTTGCAGTTCTTTCAAACAGGAACAATTTATGGGTCAGAGTTTTTGACTGTGGGATGACAACTCTATCACTCACTTAAAGCCCTGTCTTTCTGCTGGAGGAGGACTCTACAAGTTCCCATTCCTCACTGGAGGGCATTTCATCTAAGACACCTCCCTTTTAGTTCTGGGATTCTCTCAGCTCCCAGGTCTCTTGTACATTCTGGAGGGTGCTCTCACCCTCCTACCTCTTGAGGTTGCCTGTCTCCATTCATTCTGCTGGCCCTCAGGGCCTCAGTCCTTTCTCCTTACCCAATTCTTGATCATGTTCCCCCTTTCCCTCTGTGTCCCCTTTCCTACCTGGGTATCTCCCCACTTCTGTCCTCCTATGATCACATTCTCCTCCCTTACAAGTGGGACTAAAGAATCCTCACTTGGTCCTTCTGGCTTGTCAATCTTTGAGTTCTGGGGACTGTGTCTTGGGTGTTCTGTACTTTTGTTGGTTAATATTCTCTTATTAGTGACTACATACCACGCATGTCCTCTTGGGTCCTTTTTGCAATATTTGCATATTAGCCCTGTATCAGATGCAGGGTTGGTGAAGATACGTTTCCTATCTCTAACAGCTGATTTACCCTATTAACAGTTTACTCTGTCTTAAGGAAGATTTTCAGTTTCATGATGAATTTATCAATTGTTGGTCTTAGAGCCTGAGCCACTGATGTTCTGCTCAGGAAATTGTCTCCTGTACCAGTGCTTTAAAGGAAATTTCACACATTCCCTTCTATGAGAATTGGGGTATTTTGTTTTATGTTGAGTTTTTTGATCCACTTAGACCTGAGTAGCATGGAGAGTGATAAGTATGGGTAGATTTTGACTTTTCTACATGTAGACATCCTGTTAGTCCTGCACTATTAGTGGTATAGGCTTTTATTTTTACATTGTGTGATTTCGGCTTCTTTATCAAAAAGGAAGTTTAATAGGTGTATGGGTTTCTTTTTGTGCCTTGATTTGAATCCATTGATCAGTTTGTTTCTTTACCAATACCATTCATTTTAAAATCACTTTTTTTGTACTACAGCTTAAGGTCAGGGATGGTGATGCCTCCCAAAGTTCTTTTATTTTTCAGAATTGGTTTAGATAACTAATAGGGTTTATTTTTTTCTTATATGAAGATGAAAATTGATTTTAGAGTAAAAATCTGGTTGGAAATTTGATGAGGATCACATTGAATCAGTGGATTTTTTGGCTAAGATGGTCATTTCCACTCTGTAAATCTTACCTATACATGGCTATGAAAGATCTTTCCACCTTCTGATATCTTCTTCAATTTATCTATTCAGGAACATGAAGTCCTTGTCATACAGACCTTTTACCTGCTTGATTACAATTACACCAAATATTTTATAGTATTTGTAGCTTTTGTAAAATATGTTGTTTCCCAAATTTCTTTCTCAGTCTGTTTGCCGTTTGTATAAAGGAGAGCTACTGGTTTCTTTGAGTTAAGTTTGTATTCAGCCACTTTGCTGAAAATGGTTATCAGCTGTTGAAGTTCTCTAGTAGAATTTTTAGGATCCCATATTTATACTATCATGTCCCTTTCAAATAGTGATGCATTGACTTCTTCATTGCCAGTTTTTTTTCTTTTTTATTGGATATTTTATTTACATTTCAAATGTTATCTTCTTACTCCATTTCCCGCCCTGCTCTGCCCAGGAACCCCCAATCCCATCCCCCTCCTCCTGCTTTTATAAGGATGTGTCCTCCAATGCCTCCACTCCCAACTTCCTACCCTCAAATGCCCCCACACTCAATGTTCAGCCTTCATGGGACCTAGGATCTCCTCTTTCACAAAGAGATCCCTCCTATATCCAACAGGGCCATCTTCCATTATGTACAGATGCAGCCATGGGTCCCTCCCTAAGTGCTCCCAGACTGGTGGTTTAGACCCTGGGAGCTCTGGTTGCTTGGTATTGTTGCTCTCCTCATGGGGTCACAAACCCTTTCAGCTCCTTCTGTCTTCTAACTCTTCCACTGGGAACCCCTTAATCAGTTCATTGCTTAGCTGTTAGCATCCACCTCTGAATATGTCAGACTCTGACCAATCTCTAAGACACAGCTATATCAGGCTCCTGTCAGCATGCACTTCCTGACATCCACACCAGAGTCTATCTTTGGTAACTGAACATGGGATGGATACCCAAATGGAATAATCGCCAGATGGCCCCTCCTTCAGTTTCTGTCCCACACTTTGTCTCCATATTTGCTCCCTTGAGTATTTTGTTACTCCTTCTAAGTAGGACCGATGCATCCACACTTGGTCTTCCTTCTTTGTGAGCTTCTTGTGGTCTGTGAGTTGAATCTTGGCTATTTCAATCTTCTAGGCTAATATCCAATAATCAGCGAGTGAATACCATGTGTGTTCTTTTGTGATTGAGTTACCTCACTCAGGATATTTTCCAGTTCCATCCATTTACCTAAGAATTTCTCCAATTCATTGTTTTTAATAGCTGAGTAATACTCCATTGTGTAAATGTACTACAGTTTTTGTTTCCATTCTTCTGTTGAAGGGCATCTGGGTTCTTTCCAGCTTCTGGATAGTATAAATAATGCTGCTATGAACATAGTGGAGCATATGTCCTAATTATACTGTAGCATCTTCTGGGAATATGTCCAGGAGTGGTAGAGCTGGGTCCTAGGTAATGCCATGTTCAATTTTCTGAGGAGCTGTCAGACTGGTTTCCGAAATGGTTGTACTATTTTGCAATCCCACCAACAATGGAGGAGTGTTCCTCTTTCTCCACATCTGCACCAGCATCTACTATCACCTGTGTTTTTGATCTTAGCCATTCTGACCGATGTGAGGTAAAATCTCAGGGTTGTTTTGATTTGCATTTCCCTGATGACTAACGATGCTGAACATTTCTTTAGGTACTTCTTGGCCACTTGAGTTTCTTCAGTTGATAATTCTCTGTTTAGCTCTATACCCCATTTTTGAAAGGGTTATTTGGTGATCTGGACTCTAATTTCTTGAGTTCTTTGTATATATTGGATATTAGCCCTGTATCGAGTGTGGGATTGGTAAAGATCTTTTCCCAATCTGTTGGTTGCCATTCAGTGTCCTTTGCCTTACAGAAACTTTGCAATTTTATGAAGTCCCATTTGTCAATTCCTGATCTTAGAGCACAAGCCATTGGTGATCTGCTCAGGAATTTTTCCTCTGTGATTTTAATTCTGAGTCCTGCTTTTCTGGTGTGATGTGGTGTTCAGGTCTTGCTATAGTGGGAGAACTAGGTTCTGGTGATGCCAAGTAACTTTGGTTTCTGTTGTTTACATTCTTACGCTTGCCTTTTGCCATTTGGTTAGCTGTAGTACTACTTGCACTTACTGGTTCTGACTGGCATCTGCCTTTCCAGTTATCTTGGTTGTGTCAGAACTCCTTGGGGTCCAGATGTCTCTATGATCCTCAGCTCCAGCTGTTCTGGGTACAGTGGCTCCTCTAGGATATCTCAGGATATGGTGTCTCCACAGTAGTAGACTAGCTAGGTGTTTGCTGCTCTGAGTGTAGTTGTTCCTCTAGGATGCTTCAGGATATGGTGTCCACTACTCTGCAGCTCTGCAGTCTGTGACCTCTCTAGGATGCCTGCAGCTCTGTGGTCCATGACTCTAGGATGCCTCCAGATGCAGTTTTCTCAGGGGAACAGATCAGCTGTGTGACTTATTAGCATATTTCTTATTATTGGGGAAATGAGTTCATTGATGTTGAGAGATGTTAATGACCAGTGATTACTTTTTTCTGTTATTTTGATGTTGGTGACTCTCTCTCTCTCTCTCTCTCTCTGTGCATATTTGTGGATTTGTGTGTGCTTTCCCTGTTTTTGCTGGATTGAATTATTTATTTTCTATGTTTTCTTGGATATAGTTACCATCCTGGTGTTGAAATTTCCTTCTAGTATTTTTTGTAGCACTGGATTTGTGGATAGATGTTCTTTGAATTACAATTTGTCTTGAAATATATTGTTTTTTTTCTATCTATAGTGATTAAGATTTTTCTCCGGTGTTGCATTTTAGCTTCTCAACTTGTGGTTGTTTTAGAGATTGAAAAATATGTGGCCAGGCCCTTTTAGCTTTTAGTCTCTGTTGAGAAGTCTGCTACAATTCTAATAGGTCTGCTTTATATGCACATGCTTCTTTCCCCTTGCTACATTAAATTTTTTTCCTAGTTAGTTGTTCTTCCTGTGGTTTTGCAAGCCCCTTCAGAACCTTCAATGCTTCCACAGTAGAATGCAATATCTGACTTTTAAAGGCCTTTGGAAAATTTGAGACAATATTTTAGAGAGGCTCAACTTTATAATTGACTCCTGTATTTTATTTTATTTTCTTTTTTTTATTAGATATTTTATTTACACTTCAGATGCCATCCCCTTTCCCCATTCCCCCCAACCCCGCTTAGAAATCCCCTATCACATGCCCCCTTTTCCTTTTTGCATTTATACATTTTTTTAAATAATGTTAATCATAAGCGTTATAAGTTTGGAATTGTTCAATCAGAGGTGTAACCCACTGACCGACCTAGCTATAACAACTATCTTTGACTGGTGGAGATACATGAATATCTGCCTCCCTGTCTCCCCCCTCTTTCTCTCTTTCATCACCTAGCTTCTCCTATCCTTCTTCTCCTCCTCTTCTTACTCCTTTTCTTGCTCTCAGTACTCCTCCTACCTTAGCTCCTCCTACACATCACCGTTCCTGTTAAAATGAAACTTTTCTCTCAAAATACAATTAGAGCATAATTATGCCAATTTGTACCAGTGAGGTACAAGACAGTCCTAATACCCAGTCCATCATTTTGTTGACTAACCAGCACCTCTGTCATCTATCCTAACTAAAACATTTAGTTCTGAACCTGGCTTTAGGATGAATGTCAGCTGACTACCATCCACTCAAATCTTTTCTCTTACGGTAAATAGCTATAAGTTTTCAACCTCGTCAGAAATCCAGAATGACTGAGTTAACTATAATTGTGGGAAGCACAAAGCATAGCTTCTAAAACTTAGCCAATTTATAGAGACCTCTGAACACCTGAAAAGCCCCTATACTACCGAATGTTGGAGCATCAAATCTTCAGCCTTCTGGCCCAGAATCATCTGACAGACCTTGGTGATGCAGGATTATTAAGGACTGATTACTCTGTCTAGGCAGATATAATCAGTCGACTATTCTGCATGTGTGTCCTTTTCTGGACAGTAATTTGTCTGTAGATGGGGAGAGGCAATTCTTGCCTAGTGGCTGTTACCACACAACTGGAGTAACTCCAAGGATGCTCAATTTCTTCTTAGAATCCACGACAGGAAGCTGTCAGGAGCAGACAGGTCTCTAATCAATATGAACATTAATATATAAATATTTGTAGCATCAGTTCTATGGACTTCTGATGTTTTGAAAACCAACTATCCATGTAAGGTAACCTGGACTGTTTTCTGTTAACTCCTCTCAGCTATTTCTAAGTAAAATATGGAAAGCACCCTAACAATAAACTCAAAAATATGAATTTGCTATAGTCCCTTAACTCATAGGTTAACCATCCCAAATCAGTTAAAAAAGGGCTGGGTCTAGGCATTGTATTCCTAAATGTGTTATACAGGCACAATGCCCATGAGTGTATCAATATTCATCTCATTTTTATATTAATAAGAGGCTCGTACCAATGAAAACCTTAAATTTGAGATCAAAGTAAATTTTGTACCATTTAAGAATTCATAACTTCATCTTGATAATAAGTATACAGATTTCTACCAGTAGGTTATGGCTATGCAGTAAGTCCTAGCTAATCCCCCCTGTTCCAACAAAACCACTACTTGTCCCTAGAAAGACAGACCATTATTAACCACATTAGTCCCCAAGCTCAGGGAATAGGGGCGCTGACTCTTCTTTAACTTCTTCAAGCTGATTAAGGGCGTTGAGATTTTAGAAGAGGGGTGGGGGGGAGAGTAAGTTGATAAGCCTCTGATGCTGTGTCTTCACTGAATCCAGATGAATTCCAGGACATCAGAGGTTTGGGCAGGTCTGCTCAGTATGCTTGATGAGTAGATACACCAAGGCTGTGTATTCTGCAATATACAATTCTCAGAACAAGTTTTAGTATCAAGAAAAAAAAAATTTCCACCCCCAGGGCGCTGACATTTTTTTTTTAAAGATGTTGGTTCTGAAGACTTTTTTTTTTCCCCGCTTCTTAAAATTGGTTGTAGTATTTACGTTTCAGATTTTATCCCCTTAGCCTACTTCCTCCCACCACCCAGAAACCTATCCCATCCCCCTCCTCATGCTTCTATGAGGCAGTGACCACACCTACCCCCTCACTATCCCCTCCCCGCCCTCACATCCCCCCCCCACTGTGTGTTCATTCATTCATTTTTCATTCATTTTTTTTATGGGACCAAGAAACTCCTCTCCCACCTATGTCTGACAGGGCCATCCTCCCCTACATATATCTCTGGAGTCTTGGGTCCCTCCCTATGTGTTCCCAGGCTGGTGGTTTAGACCCTGGGGGGCTCTGGTTGTTTGGTATTGTTGCTTTCCACCTGGGGTCAATAACCCTTTCTGCTCCTTCAGTCCTCTCACTAAGTTCTCCATTGGGAAACCCCTGATCATATCAGTGGTTAATTGTGAACATTGTCCTCTGAGTGTTTTAGTCTTTGGCTGACCTCTAAGGAGACAGCTATATCATGTTCCTCACATTATGCACTTCCAGCCATCCACAACAGTGTTTAGATTAGGTGGCCAGGTGGAAAGGTCTCCTGATGACCCCTCCTTCAGTTTCTGTTCCATGTTTTGTTTCCCTATTTGCTCCCTTGAGCATTTTTATTTCTCGTTCTAAGTAGAACTGAGGCATCCCCTCTTGGTCTTCCTTCTTCATGAGCTTCATGTGGTCTGTGGGTTGAGTCTTCGATAATCCAAGCTTTTGGGCTAACATCCGTGGAGATATGTTTGTGTAACTCTCTTCTTTTGGGGTTTTTGGAAGATTACTTTCTTGCTTTTTCTAGGTTGTATTTTCCCTCCTTGTGTTGGAGTTTTCCACCAATTATTCTTTGAAGTGCTGGATTTGTGTTGAGATACTGTGTAAATTTGGATTTGTCATGGAATATTTTGGTTTCTCCATCAATAATGATTGACAGTTTTGCTGGGTATAGTAGTCTGGGTTCTTGCAGGTTGGGGACAGAGCTGCCACCCAAGGTCTGCTCAGTGCTCTGGCCCAAACCGGAAGGAACCAGTGTTCCAGGCCGGGAGTGACTTCCTGGGTCCTTTTGGTTCCCAGTTACTCCCTGTTTAGGGCAGGCCCTGCTGTCTGCTTACCTAGGATACTGCCTGAGTTCCAGTGCCTGGGATCCCTGTTTCCTCTGGGTTCTTGGATGTTGGGGGCAGAGCTGCCACCCAAGATCTGCTCACTGCTCTGGCCCAGACCGGAAGGAACCAGTGTTCCGAGCCGGAGTGACTTCCTGGGTCCTTTTGGTTCCCAGTTACTCTGTTTAGGGAGGGCCCTGCTGTCTGCTTACCTAAGATACTTCTTGGATGTTGGAGGCAGAGCTGCCACCCAAGATCTGCTCCGACTCCTGTATTTTAAAGGAACAGTTTCTTAAATGTTTTAATTTGGAGACTAGACTTAGGGAAAGGCACACAAGATTCCATCGTAGACAAAGAATTATAGAAAACACATGTGTTGTCAGTGTAGACTATCTGAAGAAAGGTCAGTGGCAGATTTTGGTGTGGGTACAGTACAGCCTGGGATGCAGTGGAAATTCCAGCATATCTGAGAAACAAATGATCAGGAGATGATCACAAGGAATGGTAGAAACAAGGGAGTTACTGGTATAAAAGTTTTCTTCACTTAAATCATTATGGTATTCCATCCAATATGTATGCACCTTTTTATTACTAGATATTTCAACATTTACCATTTCAGACTAAAGTTGATTAAGGTGAATTGAAGACTTGGAAAGTTGAAAAGGAAAGTAACCAAAAAGGAAGGAACTTTATACTATATTTATATTTCATTTACTTTATACTATACTTGGAAAATGCATTTCTCTTGTCAGAGGAGCAAAAATGTGTGACTTGGTCAAGTCAATGGTCCGGCATGAGATACTCCTAGAGACAAATAACAAGGCCCAAATTACTGAACATTAGAGGCCTCGTTACAATAACAATTTTTTTTTGTGAAAAACCAAATGAAAGACCCAGAACTATGTTCAATTATATGGTAAAGTAAATAAACTTAAGTCTAATCAAAGACCTCTTGGATATTACTGACATGTAAGTGTCACTTACTGCACCTTTTCTGATAGCTTTCTGTACTGGTTATTGACATACTTCATAAGTGTTGCAGAGGGTAGGTACAACTGCTAATTACTTCCCTAACATGTCAACTTGCCTGCTGTTTTATGTACCAGAGAAACTCAACTTCAAGCTAGAGGCTTCTAGGTCATATCCTGCTTGAGTCAGTTGAATTCAAAGGCATCACTGTAAGATTTATTTGGCAACAGGCACTATACTCGTCACCCCTGAGAGGAAGCCAATGGCTATGAAAAATATCATTATTTGGGGGAAAGTAATTTGAAATATTTTAACATGTGGAAGGATTACTCTCAAAGAGACTGAAAGAAATGATGGCTAGCAGCAGAAATCTAGTTGCATTTAGAAAGCTAGTGAGGTCATGGACATGAAAATGTCTCAGACTAATTTACTAGATCAGCTCAATTCCTTACAGCAGCATTCTAAATTTCATTCTTATACACTCATATAAGTGAAGCCATCAACTCTCATCAAAGAAGCCTCTTTGTACAGGAAATTGAGACCATCATAGAAAACCAAAACTGGACACAATGATGAGATCAGTAGATTGGGGGAAAACCCAGCACCAAAGAATACATGTATGTCATAGTACCAGTGTATATACCTCAGGGAATATTGCAGAAATGGGGTTATAAAGACTAAGAGGCAGCACACCTGAAAGGGTGTTTTGAAATCTCAGAAAATGGATGCAAAACCACAATGATGGCAATATCAATGCAATGTCAATGCAATGGTCATAATTCATGTGTCACAATATTATAGGCAACTAAAGTTGGCAGGCAGAATATTAGCCTTTCCTACAAGTGATAGTCTAAAGGACTGTCCAATAGAGACTATTCACCTTGGAAACCATATACATAAACACAAAAAGGTGGACTCAAGTGTTTCTATTTTTATAGATAAAATCTTAAACAAATAATCACACTTATATAACAATATTGAAACAATGAGTTTGAGAGTGGAGTGCATGCAATGGGCGAAAGGGAGGAAAGGAAAGTCACAGTGCTTTAATTCAATTTTCAATAAAAACTTAAAATAATAATAGGGATAAATGAAACATTTCAAATGTGTGCTATGGGAGTGCAGGAGGGTCCTAGAAATTATTAATGTGGTATGTATAAATTTATTTACTAGAGATTTTTCTATGATTTCCATATCTCAAATTTGATTCATAGACTCTTTCTAGAAACATAATCCATAAATAAAGAATGCTTGGCATTGAGATAAGGGTCTTAGTTTATGAAGAGAGATACTACATCAAATATACACTGTATACCTATGTGGGTTTCTGAGAATATGTGATGCATGTGCAAATGTGTATTATCTGTGTGTGTGTGTGTGTGTGTGTGTGTGTGTGTGTGGTGTGCGCGCACACACGTGCTCATCTAAAATACATAGGTCACTGGCAATATAGTTAGAGCTTTGAGCTTATTTATATTAGAGGACAGAGTCAAGTATTGGTCTTTTTCCATCTCTTTTTGACACAGAATCTCTTTTGGTCATTACAGAACAACATGTTCATTCCAATCTGCAAATTCCATCTCCAGGTGGAAACTTCTACTTTACACATGATTGTGGTACAATACCTAGTTTTGTTTTGTTAATGTAAGTTTTGATGACCCGAATTCATGTCACAAAGCCCGTGTTTCAATTGCATTAGACACTGACCTTTAATTTCAGACCATTTCCAATATTCTTTAAATTGTGATTCAACTCTAATTTTATCATGTATGAGGATTAATATTGATTGTCAACAGAATTTTATTTAGAACTATTTATGACAAAGGATTCTGGGCACAACTCTCAGGGAATATTTAATGTAATTAGTTTCTATCTATGCTTAAGTAACCGATGTGGGAAAAGTAACACTGTGACTGGGCTGTACTATTCCTTAGGCAAGCTTCCTGGAATGTATAAAAGAAGAAGCTCACTGAATATGAACATTCATCGTCCTCTGCTTCTCAATTAGGTGAGCGACTTCAGTAGCTCCAATCTCCTGACATCTGAACTGCTGTATGATGATACCCTGAGCTCTCAAATAATGACCTGTTTTTTCTAATGAAAATAATTATCTAGAGTACTTATTCACAAAAATAGGAACATAAATTCTTTTTTGAAAAATTGTTGCTCTAATGTCTAGGAGCGAGTCTGATTTTATTGTACTACTATAAAGCTGATTCTGAGCAATGGGTACTGTTTTATGGTCAGAATGTAGAAGAATTTCATCAGATAAACCCAGTGTCCATTTCTTGAGCAGTACTTAGAATCTCATTTCGGTTGTAGTTTGGGAAAGAAATAATAATTGATTCTAGTGGATCTGTCACATGAATACAGGTGCCTGAGCAACAGAGGTAGAGGAGAATACTGAAAATGCCATTTTCCAAAGACTATGAAGAATCATGAATCAGGCACACTGGAGTCTAAGCAACGACACACTTTAATGAAATTTATTATAGTAGGTAAATATATATAATACAACAAAAAAATAGTATAGTGAGTGAAACTATTTGGAACAAATAGCTCCTTTGTGGAACATTATATGTTGAAGTCTTTCCATTGTCCCATCCTACATAAAACATAAAATGTCTTCATTAGACAAACAGTCTCAGATGATAGATTCACCCCACTTCAGGTAAGACTACTTTTTCAGTGCATTTTCTGAACTCTACAGAAAAAAATTACTTGAGTTAACAGTATATCTTCTTTTGAATGGTGTTACCTGTTAAATCAGGTATGTTTTATTTAGCATCTTTATTATTCTTCACCTATGTGTTGTAATGGATCCTGTGCAGCTTAATATTTATAGCAAATCCCAAGCATCTGGCAAGATTATTTCTCAAAGTAAATTAAACAATAATTAGTGTTTTTACACAAGGATAGCAAAGCTTGTTAGCACATGCTTCAGTCTTGTAGTACATTTAATGGATTTTAAAATCAAATAATTCTTTAAGTGATTTTTTTTTAAAAAAACAACAATTTCACATCCAAGATATATACAAGACTTGTGGACCATGGGAAGTAAAGTGAGAAATATAGCAGGTAATATTCTGAAAGTCTTACAGGGGCTAAATAAGGAGTCCCTCTGTCATATACACATGTATGTATGTATGTATGTATGTATGTATGTATGTATGTGTGTATGTATGTATCTATCTGTGTGTATGTGTGTGCATGCATGTGTGTGTGTCTGTGTGTCTTTGTGTGCATAAGTGTGTGTTTCTATATGTATATATATGAATATATAAATATATTCATATATAATTTAATTAAAGTGTTATTTTAAGAAAACTGTTCCCATACTCTAATGTCATGATATGCCCAAATGCTGCTCCTCTCATATTTACAAATTTATGAAATCATGGAATTTTATCATCCTTCCATTCATCTGATGACTAATAACATATCCCGTACAAGTAGGACCTTCCTACTGAGAAAGAGCAGAGAAAATCTTTAATTCTTCAGTAATAGCATTTGAGGTTTTCCCACTGTGACACTCTATGGCATTTTCATAACAGGTGACTTACCAGCAGTATTTAGTGACATCATTATGTCATCAGATCTCTTTTGAATATCATTACAAATTGTACTGTCATCATCTCCCAAAACGTCTATATTGTTGTCATTCATGATTTGCATAATAGACATCTGTAACACCAAAAGGCAAAAACAAGATATCCTCTGTCATTTCAAATAGTTTACAAAATGGAAATCAATAAAAAATTAAAATCGAAAATGATAAAGAAAATAGCAGTTACTACAAGCAGATATGAACCTGTGAAATGAAGTCTGTGAATAAAATGGAGACACTTTTGCAACTTACATATCATATTTATATTTTATAACTATTGCAAAGAATGGAGGAACTAGTAAAGCAAAGTAACATTTCAGAAGTGATATGCTGCCAGAATACCTGTGAGTGAATAAAATTAATGATTCAAAGGGTTCTCAATTCAGTGATTTTTTTGAGGATGTGGGGAGGAGGTGGAGTTTCATTGTGATAGTCAAATTGCAGGCATCACAATATATGATGTCATCTTGGTGAGACCTTTTGGGTGGTTTAAGTGGCTTGCCTTTCCTGGAAGAAGTATGTAATTGGTTAGATTTAAAGTTACAGAGGCCAGGTGCCATTGGCTGTGTCCTCTCTGCGCTTCATGTTTGCTGCCTAAGATGAGAGCCACCAGGTCTCTGATTCCTGTTTGGTTGTCCTTCCTTCCTGCAGCCATGCTCCTCTCTCATGACTTTGAAGGAATATAATCTCTCTACATCTCTAAGTCGCAAACAAATATTTACTTCTATAAGTTGCCTTACTCCTGGTGTTTCATTAAAGAAATAGAAAAATGACTAAGAAGTTGGTGAGAAGAGGGATCTTTGTTGAGAAAATGTCTACATCAGATTGTCCTAGTGTGTAGGGAAGTCTATGGGACACTGTCGTGATTAACGATGGAAACTGTAGGGCCCAGACCTCCAGGATGGTGCCACCCTTGAGCTACTAATTAGACAAAGAAAGATATGAGGTGCAGGACAGGAAGCACAACTCTTACACAGTTTCTGCTTCAGTTCTTGCCTCCAGGTACCTACCCTGCTTCAGTTTTGACCCTCACATTTCTCCGCAGTTAACTGATAACTAGAAATAAATCATGAAGTGTCTTCCATAAGTTGCTTTTCATCAGTGTTTTATCATAGCAATAGTAGCAAATTAAGCTACTTTCCCAGTAACACTCATTTTCCTGTCCTTCCATATCTGCCCTCTCCTCTGTAAACTTCCTCCCCCAAAATTAAAAGAAAAATGTTAAATCAAGTTTTAAATTAAAATTAAACTGAGAAAGGAGGAGATTGTGAGGAGCAGACTCAGTGAAGGGTACTTTTTTTGACATTTTTTTTCTGTTTATTTTTTTATTAGATATTTTATTTGCACTTGAGATGTCATCCCCTTTCCCCATCCCCCCTTAGAAAATCCCTATCCCATGCCCCCTTTTCCTTTTTGCATTTATACATTTTTAAAAAAATGTTAATCATAGGTTTTATAAGTTTAGTATTGTTCAATCAGAGGTGTAACCCACTACTCAACCTAGATATATCAACTATCTTTGACTGGTGGAGATACATGAACATCTGCCTCCCTGTCTCCCCCCTCTTTCTCTCTTTCGTCACCTAGCTTCTCCTCTCCTTCTCCTCCTCTTCTTACTCCTTCTCTTCCTCTCAGTACTCCTCCCACCTTAGCTACTCCTACATATCACCCTTCCTCTTAAAATGAATCTATTCTCTCAAAATACAATTAGAGCATAAATATGACGATTTGTACCAGTGAGGTACAAGATAGTCCTAATACCCAGTCCATCATTTTGTTGACTAACCAGCACCTCTGTCATCTATCCTAACTAAAACATTTAGTTCTGAACCTGGCTTTAGAATGAATGTCAGCTGACATCCACTCAAATGTCAGCTGACCATCCACTCAAATCTTTTCTCTCAAGGTAAATAGCCAGGATTGGCTATGAGGCTATAAGTTTTCAACCCTGTCAGAAATCAAGAATGACTGAGTTAACTATAATTGTGGGAAGCACAAAGCATAGCTTCTAAAACCTAGCCAATTTATAGAGACCTCTGAACACCTGGTCACTCCCTCTATCTCAAAACGTTGGAGCATCTGTTCTTCTGCCTTCTGGCCCAGGATCATCTGACAGACCTTAGTGCTGCAGAATTATTAAGGGCTGATTACTCTGTGTAGGCAGATATAATTAGTCGACTATTCTGCAAGTGTGTCCTTTTCTGGACAGTAATTTGTCTGTAGATGGAGAGAGGCAATTCTTGTCATTTTTTTCTTTTTTTAATTAGATATTTTATTTACACTTCAGATGGCATCCCCTATCCCCATTCCCCCCACCCCCCTTAGGAAACCCCTATCCCATGCCCCCTTTTCCTTTTTGCATTTATACATTGTTTTAAAAACTGTTAATCATAGGCTTTATAAGTTTGGAATTGTTCAATCAGAGGTGTAACCCACTGACCGACCTAGATATAACAACTATCTTTGACTGGTGAAGATACATGAATATCTGCCTCCCTGTCTCCCCCCTCTTTCTCTCTTTCTTCATCTAGCTTCTTCCTCTCCTTCTTCTTCTCTTCTTCTTACTCCTTTTCCTACTCTCAGTACTCCTCCTACCTTAGCTCCTCCTACACATCACCCTTCCTGTTAAAATGAAACTTTTCTCTCAAAATACAATTAGAGCACAATTATGCCAATTTGTACCAGTGAGGTACAGGATAGTCCTTATACCCAGTCCATCCTTTTGTTGACTAACCAGCTCCTCTGTCATCTATTCTAACTAAAACATTTAGTTCTGAACCTGGCTTTAGGATGAATGTCAGCTTACGATCATCCACTCAAATCTTTTCTCTTAAGGTCAATAGGTATATGTTTTCAACCCCATCAGAAATCCAGAATGACTGAGTTAACTATAATTGTGGGAAGCACAAATCATAGTTTCTAAAACTTAGCCAATTTATAGAGTCCTCTGAACACCTGGACACTCGCTTTACTTCAAAACGTTGGAGCATCTGTTCTTCTGCCTTCTGGCCCAGGATCATCTAACAGACCTTAGTGCTGCAGAATTATTAAGGGCTGATTACTCTGTCTAGGCAGATATAATTAGTTGACTATTCTGCAAGTGTGTCTTTTTGTGGACAGTAATTTGTCTGTAGATGGGGAGAGGCAATTCTTGTCTAGTGGCTGTCTCACCACAACTGGAGTAACTCCAAAGATGCTCAATTTCTTCTTAGAATTCAATATAGGAAGCTGTCAGGAGCAGACAGGTCTCTAATCAAAATGAACATTAATACAGAAATGCTTGTAACATCAATTCTGTGGACTTCAGATGTTTTGTAAACCAACTATCCATATAAGGTAATCTGTACTGTTGTCTGTTAACTCCACTCAGCTATCTCTAAATAAAACATAGGAAACACCCTAACAATAAACTCCAAGCCATAAATTTGCTATAGTCCCTTAACTCACAGGCTGTCCATCTCAAATCAGTTAAAAAAAGTTAAGGAAGGACTGGGTCTAAGCCTTGTATTCCTAAATGTGTTATACTGGTACAATGCCTATGAGAGTAACAATATTAATCTCACTTTTATATCAATAAGAAGCTCGTACCAATGAAAACCTTAACATTTTGTAATCAAAGTAAGTTGGTGCAGTTTAAGAATTTATATTTTCATCTTGATAATAATTGTACAGATTTCTACTAACAGGTTATGGCTATGCAATGAATCCTAGCTAATCCTCTCTATTCCCACAAACCACTACTTTTCCCTAGAAAGACAGCCCAACATTTATCACCTTAGTCCCCAAGACCAGGGAATAGGGGTGCTGACTCAGTAGAGGGTACTTGTAGTCAGGATATAAACTGATAAAAATATTAAAGCATATGAGTTTATAGTTAAATTAAGAGCTATAGAAAACCTGGGTTAAATAGACTTGAAGTAATGCAAACATACACAATTGTTTTTTATATAAGTAGGATTTGGTGCTAAAACAATAGAAAGTATATAAAATATACAATTTTTTATCAATATTCCTTATATCACATATTATGTTTATATATATGTACATAATTATATACAGATATATATATGTATACAACAAAGACACACACACACACACACACACACATACGTATATAAATTGTATGCAATTTGCTTTCTATGACCAGAAGTGCACTTGGGGAGAGTTTTTCATAACTATAATATATCATAACAATGAAGTACAACTATCATGTGCTCCCAGTACATCTACAATAGAAAACCAATAAACAAAAAAACCCTAGTTAATCTGGATTTTTTCAACTTGACTGTAGTCTTTTGGACACAGCATGTTGTTGTTAAACATCAGTATCTAAAATCAATATCTGAAAAGAAAGAAAGAAAACAGTAAAGAACAAAAGAACCAAAAGAAATTATTCACTTCCTTCAAGCTACGTCAACTATCTCCCTTCCCAATCCTTCCTGAAAGATCAATGCATCTCCCACTCCTGAAGAATGCAATCCTAGGGTGTCCTTTAACATGAATGACCTTTCTGAGGTAGTCCCAATTCCTGGATCACAATGAGGACTTTGTTCCCAAAAGAAAAAATCTGATCATTTTACCTTTTCTGAGCAGTCACTCCCAAATAATGAGTTCCTGCAAGTCTGATCCCACAGCACATGAGGAGCTAAGTGGAGAGATAAGAGGTCAGTGTCTAGGTGAATCCTGGACAAGGTTTTAATTTTTAATGATTCATGGATAAGATGGTTGAGCAAGACGATGTATGGTTGTGGCTTATTCAATGGAATACTATAAAAAGTAAAAGGAGAATTTTACTGTTGATTATCTAACAAGTAATGTTACTTATAAACTCTAAAAAAAAGAAAAATGCACATAAATGTTTTATACATTAGCTACTTATAAAATCAAAATTCAAAAGAAGTAAGAATATACAGCTAAAGTATTGCCTAGAATATTCTCTGCAAATCACTTCTCCCTATAGAATCATGGGAAGTTTTCAAAATTATGTATGAATATCTGTGTGCTACATGCTACCCACAGAACCCAGAGGAAGGTGTCAGGTTCCCTGGAAATAGAATAAATGAAGATAGTTACAGTCCATGTGTGTTCAGTGTATGGAAACACAGTGTTGTTAAACAGTGAACCATCTTTCCCGCCAACATGAGGACACATTTAATATCTAATGTAGTATGAATAGACATAACACACTTGTGACACACTGGAACATGAGGAGTATAAAACACACTAGTGACCCTACACAATGCAGTTATAAAAGCTTCTGCTATAGGTAAGACAGAGATACTAAGGTCATGGGTAGAAATTGGAGCTCAAAGTTAATTTTATCTAAGAAATCATTACATGCAGTATCACCATCAAGAAAAATGATTCAAAAAGTCAAAGCTATACCTGACCCAGACCTCTCTAGGTAGTTATAGTTAAGAAAGACAAATGCAGTAATAGCCTCATTTTCTAATCAATGACACATATTAAACAAGTACAATATTCACAATACTATGGTAATAATATTAGGATGTAAATAATCCACAAATATTATACACACTTATTTAATTTATCTCATACAGGAACTCAAATCAATACTCTAGGCTGACCTGCACACAACTGTGTAGCATAGACTGTCTTGCAAACCATGGCAGTTATTATGGAGATGATGCACAAATGGTGGGACTACAGACATGGTACAACCCTCTTGCTTGAGAAATGCACCTGTTTATAAAGTGACTATACATGTCTGAGAAAAGGGAACCTCTCAGAATAGGACATCATTCCTTTTTATAGTCCTGTAAATACAAGCCTATGTACCTTCAAATTGCATTGCTTCTATCTTTGTGCAGTTCCTCAAGATTTTACTCTATCATTACCTTAGTATGGCAGAATTGTTTCCAAGCACAGAATCTTCATCTGGGATACTAATCCAATTTTTGTATGAATCTGAAGAAAGCAAGTTTCCTTGTATATTGCTACTGAAATCCTATTTTAATGACAAAAAAATCAAGAAAAGTAATAGTAAATGCACAGTGTAGAAAATATTTGAGAAACATTTTTGTATAAAAATACCATTTTAGACCAGTGATTCTCAAACTGTCTGTCAAAATCCATTTGGGGGTCACAAATCATATATCCAGCATATCAGATATACCACACATTATGCATTATAATTCACAATTGTAGCAAAATTTCAATTATGAAATAACAGCAAAATGATATTATGGTCGGGAATGACCACAGGATGATGAACTATATTAGTGTCCCAGGATTAGGAAGGATGAGAACAACTGGTTGAGACCCTACTTTCTTAAGAGATTCCCAACCTGTCACCAACCAGAATTTTGGCTCAAAAGTGCAACATATAAGCAGGAGTTTATGTGTTATTATGTAAGACTAGAATCAAAGAAGCAGAGTTCTGGCTCCAGTATCAATTAATTAAACTTACTGTCTATTCATATTGCCTTTCCTGGCTTCCAGTCCACACTACTACCTGCAATCAGAGATCGGCACTCTACTTCACAGCCTGAAGCTCTGCCTGTCTCAAAGGAAGCCATCTCCTATGTGGGACATTCAGATAGGAGCCTATCATAACTCCTCTCTGAGAGGCTCCACCCAGCAGCTGACTAAAATAGATAAAGAGACCAACAGCCAAACATTGGATGGAGCTCAAGGACTCTTATGGAAGTGTTGGGGAAAGGATTCATGGTCCTGAAGGAGATAGGGACTCCACAGGAACAACAACAGAGTCAACTAACCTGGACTATTGGCAGCTATCAAAAAGAATACCAAAGCTCCATCATGACCTATGGCATGTATGTAGTAGATGTGCAGCTCAGTCTCCATGTGGGTTTCCCAACATGTGAACCGGGCACTATCCTTAAAACTGTTGACTGTCTGTGGAAACCCTTCACAAACTGGCCTCAGTAGAAGAAAATGTGCTAACCCTGAAGAGAGTGGATGTGCCAGGGGGTGAAGATAACACAGGGGACCCTAACATGCTCAGAGGAGAAGGGAAGAGACTCTGTGAAGGGTGATGAGGGAGGGGTCAGCATTCAAGATGAATAAATGAATGTGTAATAATAATAATAATATCAAAAATAAATAATAAACAATAATTTTTTAAAAAACCAAACAACAATCAAGGAACAAAACCAAATGCTTCTTCAGAAAATAATCAACCATCAAACAATGACAGGGCCAGAAAACACCTCATTCTGATCATATAATTTGTTGAATTAGTACTTTTCAGTTCACAGTAAAGTTGGAATATACATGTACAACTCTGCTTACAGGCTCACCTGGAATAGTAGCCAATGTTCTTACGTGACCACCCTGTTTTATCTGTGAGAAGGTCTTACAGTTTCACAACAATTCCTTAAAAATTGTAAATATTCAACTATTTGAACTAATACAATTAATTGTAAGCAGCGGGTTGTTTGAAGAACAGTAAAGTGTCTTTGTTCATGAAATACAACAATTAACTTTCATGGGCAAACGATAGCAAATCAGAAAAATGGATGATTCCCAGATATTCCTGTACCTTTAAATTGCTCTCAATACACATGGTCACCTTCAGTTATTGACCCACTTTTCTTCGCATCATGAGGCCCCAGGCTTCTGGCCTGAAGAGCCAGAAACACTTGCCAAGCTCAAGGGCCAGGGAGGGATAATTCAGTACCTTTACCTAATGTTATTCAGCATGCCTACTCTCAGACCTTTGTCTTTTCTTGATATCTGGGGCCATTGCTCCACAGTCTACTGAGAGGAAAACTCAGATCATGGCCCAAATAAAAATAAATCAATGATATTTGCTCCAGGGTTACTGCTGCTCACTGCTAAGTTAAGTGTTGTAGATTATTTACAAGTAGGTTAGGCTGATTTTTGATTATTTGACATGGGGTTAGGATGGCAATACCTGGCAAAAATGAAAGTCCTGCTACATATTTTGGTAGAGAAGGAAAAAAAATTCATGCATCTACTGGACAGATGGTAACATCCAAGTCTCTTATAATCTATTATTAGTTTGTGGTGGAGTATCTATTTTGTACTGTTTTTGTTATTTGTGAGAAATAATTTTTTTATGATTTAAGACATGTATATTTTAAAACAAAATATTACCACTATTCTTCCTCCTTCTGCTATGCATTCACATGCTACAGCTATAGAGGTGACATCAGTGGGAACATTAGTAATGCCAAAACAAAGCCCATCTGATATATGAGGAAGTTAACTTCCAACAGAAGGTGTTAACTGGTGTCTTTGTGATCAATCTTGGAGCTTGTCAGACTTTTGCCCTCCTTGTCTCTTATCCAGAGGTCATGTGTCCTAAGTTCAAGGAAACTGTGAGCATCAGGTAATCTCAAGGCCAGAAAGCACATATGCATCTCTCTAGCAATGGTGAATGTTGGTGATACAAAAACCTTCCTTACCATTAAAACTGAACCTACAATAAGCAGGGCCTCTTCATTCCAGTCAATCTGCAGTTGAGTGTTAATCTTATACTACAGGGACCAGTGTAATTTTTACAATAACAACCTGGATATTTGATCAAATTCTTGCCCCTTTTCCACAATTATAGATAATATATCTTGTGTGTATAAGGACAAGCTTCTATTATTACAGATCCAAACAGCAGAAGTACAAATATGTCTTTTAAGGTAAATCAGAAACTTGGCAATTATGGATGCATAGCTACAACTGAAAGGAATGAAGAAGGCATTGACCTTTTTTTCTTTTTAGCTTCCAAATATAGTATCTTCCCTAACCATTATTCCCAATTTGAAACATCAAGGTTGTCTTGGAATCAGATAATCCTCAGGACTGAACCACACCAAAGGATTTTGGTCAATGGTCCTCTCTTACTTTTTTCTTCTTCTATGATTATCTTTCTCAAGCATGCCAATCTAAGTTACTATTGGCCATTTCTCTTATGAAGATCAAATCACTATTTTACTTCCTGTCTGCCCTAACCTCTATTATAAATCCTAACATTTGTGTTTTAAAGAAAGCTTTCTTTTTTCACTACACTTCTGAGACTTTCATTTCCTTCCTCTGTGACTTCTTATTTTCAACTATCTTTATCTAAAGATACTGTCACATTTAAGAACCCAGTGAACTGAACCCAATTTCAGTCATTTTCCATGTCTTCAGTCTGTAAAAATGATGACCACACACAGATTTGCTCCATATTTTTGCCCTTTGAAATTGATTACATGATTACAGTTATTGATGACAGAAAAGTCTGCTCTAAAATACCTGAGGAGTGGGCAGTAATTCTCATGTGTCTAACAAGATAAACTTGTTCCCATGCAGCATAAATTCCTGATGAAAACTTAGTGCTAAAATAGATGCTGGACATAAATGATTATTATGCACTAAGTGGAAATCTAGTACAGTATTTAAAATAGACTAAACTATACTAGGTGGCAATTATATATAGTCCACTAGGATAAAAAGATCAATATATATAGTAAAGAACAACATGTCCATCTAATGCATTGATAATATCAAATAAAGGTTTGTAGATATTTTTAATTATAAGATGGAGTAATCTCAGAGGCGATGTCATTAAGGTAAATTCTAGGTTAACATGGAATCATAACACAGCTGACAGAATTGATAGTTGGAGAATGAGGGGGAAACTTCCATAGATCCATTTCATCCAACATGCTGGTGAGTTTGGGTCTTTGCTGAAATCAGTGCAAAATATAGGAATACAATTTCTTTTCTCTCTTTTCATTTTTCTTTAAATTAGAAGACTCAAACTTCAGTAGTTTCTATTTCTGTTTTAAAAAACCTTACCCTCATGAATAGGTTATCTATACATTCATTAGTTTGATGAAATAATTTACACTTAGAACAAAGATTCCCAGAAATTATGTGAAATAGGACAACTCTAGAAACACAAAATGAAGCTCACAATGGGTGGAAATTTGCAAACGAGTTGTTTTTTTGCTGGTGATGGTGTATTTTGAGGTGTCTTCCAAGTTGCAGAAACATTTGCTTGTAATTTCTCTGAATCTAATAAAGAAGGAAATTGTTATTTGTTGTAACAGAATTCACTTAGGCCTTGCATGCCCTTCACATTTTGTAACCTGAATGCCTTCTGCATCACCACAAATACACAGAAAATAACTAATCAGTATCATTACATTTATAATAATGACACTGATTCATAAGGCACTGGATAACTAGTTGTATATGGCTCATACTTCTGGCATAAAATGTAAATTCTTGTATTTGCCTTGAAAGCTATGCAAATAGGTAATGGAGTCAAGCAATAATATAGTACCAAACTTTACTCCTCCTCTGTGATTGTCTAACTAAACACCCATGGGCAACTTAAATTAACAGCAGTATCTGCACTTCACAACAAGACTTGCCTGTGGGCAGTTTGCCATCAAGACAAATAGAACTCAGCTCTTTTCCAAAGAGTTGTCCTTTCGAATTAACTCCTGGGACAGTACATGCTTGGTACAGCTGAGGAACAGAGCCATGATGGAAATATGATGTTACACAACTTCTTTGTTTCTTATCATGTCTTTTTTTAACATCTGAGGAGAAAATGAGATCATTACATGGCACGTGTAATTTCTACAGTTCTTTAAAAAACCAAATTTCAATTGCATAAAGTCCCTGTTCTAATGGGTTAGTCATCCTGTAGTGTCTATATATTCTTTCCAATGCTCTACACTGTTACCAATCTTACAGAGATGTCTCTAAGACAGGATGTAGTGTTCTCTATGACATGATCCAGTGTGAATACTGAGAAGATGATCTGTAAGTTGCATTGCATCATAAGGTAATTGATATCTAATTGAACAAGTTCCCTGAACTCTGTACAGGCAGGTGCTTCAGTAGTTATATCTGTTTTCATAGCCACCTTCACTTTTATTCACATCAATCAGTTTTGTATTGTCTTCAAATGTCATAGTGAAGCTCTTCACATCCTGAGTTTTCTTGTTGTGCTTGAAGAACCATTGTTAAACGTCTCTCATCAGTAGTGTTTCCCCTTCATGCGAATGCATATATGACTATTTTATCCAATTCTGGACCCTGGTTTTAACTGTGTAAGTTCAAATCTGAGATCAAAGTTTAGTTTTCTCTCCTAAGACTTATTTTCAAAACACAGACCATAAAGAAATGTTATACATGCTACTTAAAACAAAATATTCAGAGTAAACAAATGAGTCATATAACAAAATATAAAATAAATAGACTTTCTGAGTGTAGAACACACACGCTATTTGTCTAAAAAAAAATAGTCAGGCCTGAAAACACAAGTAACATGATATAGACTGAATAAGATGTATGAGGTTACTTTTGTGTGTTTTATGTATGTGTTCAAATCCACATGAATTTAACTGTGTGTGTATGTGTGTATATACACACACAACAACTTTCTGTATAAAAACAAAAATGTAAAAACTATAAAGGGGGTACATTTGAGTAAAGTGGAAAATAAGAAAATTACGCTATTTTTTTAAAAAAAATCCAAAACTCAACTTTAAAAGATCTATTTCTTAATTATCATGTCCATTTGCAATCCAGACAAAGGTGTAGAAGACACAAGGTATTGAAGTAAAATCAGGATCAGATAAACCATCTAAATGGTACCATAACCCCTAAATAAATAGAAGCAGTCATTAATACTCTCCCAAGCAAATTAGACCTAGGACCAGATGGGTTTACTACAGAATTCTATCAGACTTTCCAGGAAGACCTAATACCAATATTCTTCAAAATATTCCACAAAATAAAAATAGAAAGAACACCACCCAAATAGTTCTATAAAGTGACAATTATGCTTATAACAAAACCACACAAAGACCCAACAATGAAACAGAACTTCAGACCAATTTATCTCATGAATATTGAATCAAAAATACGCAATGATATAAAATTCTCACAAACCAAATCCAAGAACATATGAAAACAATCATGCATCATGGTCAAGTAGACTTCATCCTAGGGACTCAAGGATGGTTCAGTATATAGAAACCCATTGATGAAATTGACTATATAAACAACTTCAAAGAAAAAAATCCACATGATCAGTTCATGAGATGCTGAGAAAGCATTTGACAAAATCCAATACCCCTTTTGATGATAAAATTCTTGGAAAGAACATGAATTCAAGTCCTATACCTAAACATAGTAAAAGCAATATACAGCAAACAAGTAGCCAACATCAAACTAAATGGAGATGAACTTGAAGCAATCCCACTAAAATCAGGGACTAGACAAAGCTGCCCACAATTTTCCTACATACTAAATACAGTACTTGAAGTACTAGCCAGAGCAATTAGACAGCAAATGGAAGTCAAAGGGATACACATTAGAAAGGAAGAAATTTTAAAAAACACTATTTGAAGATGATAAAATAGTATACTTAAGTGACCCCAAAATTCCACCAGGGAACTCCTCAACCTGATAAACAACTTCAGCAAAGTGGCTGCATATAACATTAACTCAAATAAATCATTAGCCTTCCTCCACTCAAAGGATAAACAGACTCAAAAAGAAATTAGCGAAATGACACCCTTCACAATAGTCACAAATAAAAATACCTTAGTGTGAGTCTAATAATAAAGCTATTATTTTCCAGACAATAGCATACTTTCATTCTTGTTCTGTATGACAAAAACTTCAAGTGTCTAAAAACATGCCCCAACATATAACAAGGACACCTTTTCCACTATGTTCATAGCAGCCTTATTTATAATAGACAGAAGCTGGAAAGAACCCAGATGTCCTTCAGCAGAGGAAAGGATACAGAAAATGTGGTACATTTACACAATGGAGTACTATACAGTTACTAAAAAATACTTCATGAAATTCTTTCGCAAATGGAAGTAGAAAATATCATACTGAGTAAGGTAATCCAGTCACAAAAGAACACACATAATATACTCTCACTAATAAGTTGATATTAGCCCCCCAAAATTTAAAAAATGGTATAAAAGCAAAAAGGAAAAGGGGGCATGGGATAGGGGTTTTCTAGGGAAGGCAAATGGGGAAAGGGGATGGCATCTCAAATGTAAATAAAATGTAAATAAAAAATAAATAAAAAATAAGATAAAAAAGAAAAAAAAACAAAGAAAAAGAAAATTTCATACTGAGTAAGGTAATCCAGTCACAAAAGAACACACATAATATACTCTCACTAATAAGTTGATATTAGCCCAAAAGCTGGGAATACTCAAAATACAATTCAAAGACAACATGGAACTCAAGAAGAAGGAAGAACAAAGTATGGATGGGTAATTTGGTTCTTCTTAGAAGGGGGAACCAAATAATCATGGGAGGAGATACAGACACAAAGTGTAGAGCACAGTCTGAAGGAAAAGGCATCCAGAGACTGCAACACCTGGGGATCCATCCCATATAAAGTTATCAAACCCAAACACAATTGTGGATGCCAAGAAGTGTTGCTGACAGGAGCCTGATATAGCTGTCTCCTGAGAGGCTCTGAAAGAGCCTGATAAATGACAGAGGTGGATGCTCACAGCCAGCCATTGGGCTGATCAGAGTCTTCAGCGGAGAAGTTAGAGAAAGGACTGAAGGAGCAGAAAGGGTTTTCAACAATATAGGAAGAACAACAAAATGAGCCAACCAGAGTCCTAAAAGCTCCCGGGACTGAACCACCAAACAAAGAGTACGCATGGAGCAACTCATGGCTCCAGGTGCATATGTAGCAGAGGATGGCTTTGTTGGACACCAATGGGAGGAGAGGCTCCTGTTCCTGTGAAGGCTTCATGCCCCAGTGTATGAGAATGCTAGTAAGGAAACATGGTAGTGGGTATGTGGGGGGACACCCTCATAGAATCAAGGGGAGAAGTGTGGGATAGGGTATTTTCCAAGGGGATAACATTTGAAATGTAAATGAAGAAAATAGTGGATTAAAAAAAGAAGAAAACTAGAGTCTGGCCTAAGAGACTAACGTTATTTCTACTTTAGTCTGAAACAGATGATCTTCAATTCCATACATATAACTTTCCTGTTTCTCTTGCAATACAATAGCTTAAATGCAGTTCTTAGGTCCTTTTCTGCTTTGATCATGAAACTAAGGGAAATCATATTCTAATGGGAGAAAAGATGTGTGCACACAGACTCATGTGCATATAGTGTCTGGGCATACCAGCTTATGTTGACTATCTATCTAGAACAAATATAATGTTCTTCCTATAATCAAGCTTCATATAACAATATAGAGATCTCAGGCTAGACTTGGGCCATATTGTTTTGTTTGGGGTTTCTTTTCTACAGTGCCCCTTCCTCAAGCAAGAAAATGACAACATGCATTGGTATTTTGTGCCAAATTGAGATAGGAACTGAGATGGTACTTGAAAGAAGATGGAGGACTCACTTTGCTGCTGGCTTGTAGGTGAGTACGTTAAGGCAGGCTTTAAGATGAATTGCCCCTGTGCATCCAAGTATATGTCGTTCACAAGCAGCCCAGGCAAGCTGGGAAAAGCAGGGAACATTTTTGAGTTCCTTCTATTGAAGTTAGTTTGAAGGTTGGTCAGTATAATATTATGTAGACACTCCTGGCCTATAAGAAGAAAATAAGAGTATGAATTAAATCTAGTAATAATGAGTGTGGGCAAAACTTCCAATGGGATTTAGCATGCACTGCTGTGCTTTGTGTCTCATTCTTCTTCTGGACAATGTAGACTGTATACCCTAAGCATTAGGAGACTTACAAGGATATTATCATAAAGGAAGGATGTATAAGCTGAAAACCCTAAAATCAAGGAGATAATTTTCAATTTATCACTTTATTTATATCTACCAGAGCACTTTGTTTGGCAGATTTTGCTGTGTTCTGTTCCAACAGTATTAAGACCTGCCTGTTGTAGTCTTGATATCAATAAGATTTTTACATCATGAGAAATTTAGTTTACTTGTCTAGCTTTATATTAATCAATTTAAATAATTCCCCCTGCATATATGTCTTCATATAATTGGGAACATGGAACTCTATAAGTAATTCTATTAGCCATAGAAAGCACTTCTCTGTCTAATACTTTTTTCTCTCATGATGACAACCACATTTATAGAGAGTCCATTTCCATTCACAGTATGAGGACAGGGTTTCTTGGAATCAGTGAAGTGGAATGGCCTCTGCTTCCTCCCATTGGTGTTCTCTTTGGCAATGATCAGGGTGATGCTTTATGGTCTAGAAAACACATGAGCCCTTCTGGACACACAACAGTTTCTTAGTACTCCAGTTGGAGACATGGACCTGGAAGAATGTGGCCTAATAATGAGGCAGGATGAATGTGTATGCAATAGACACCTTTTCTCATCACAGCAGATAATTTAGAAACTGAAGGTTATGAAGAGTCACCAGAGGAATGTGTACAATTCCAAAGCTAGATGGACAAATTTTGTTTCTTCATAGAGCCATATGAACGATAACAGATGAAGTAAACTCTCTCCTATCTGCTACTCCTTGGGAGGTCATGCAAGCACATTTAAAGAACAATTCAGTGTCTTGTGTGTGTGTGTGTGTGTGTGTGTGTGTGTGTTTGAAGATTTCTCACAAGCAGTAAGAATAATTCCTTTCTCACAACACCACTTTTAGACTATTCCAACAAACAGTTAACTCTGGGCCAGAAATACAAATACAAAATTGGAATTAAATCAATGTTCTTAATGTGCTCTCCCCTGTTTTAAGTTATTTCTTCTCTAATGAAATGTCAAAAGAGTATGTGCTGTGTGATAGTTATGGCTTTCTAGGAACTATGAAACCTTGGCTTTGTCCAGTTCTGATGAATCACCAATATGATTAAAGTCTTGATTTGCCTTTGTTTCTGACACAGATGGAATGTCAGTGCTACAATGAGAGCAAGATTTAAATCAATATTGAGATGAAAGGACTCCAGATCCTTCCCAGTGATCAATGGGAAAAAATATAGACATGAGGGATACTTACTAGCATATGGCCTGTGAGTTGAAATACACATTTAAAATCATGCTGAGAAACTAAGAAGAGCTTTAAGTTCTTGGGATTTCTGAAGCATCCATGATGAACAAAGCTCTTCCAAACCTCAAATGTTATCAATTTGACACATTTCACTCCATAAATTTATTTTAAATGTCTGCATTTATCTTTTCATGGACTGAGTACTGCTATTGTGTCCACCTTATAAAAAGTGAAAAGACAAGATGATTTTGGCAGATTCCTGTATTTTCAGCACTCATTTGATTGAAATGGTAAGGGCTGAGAGTTCCTTACTTGCCTGAACTCAATAGCGATACTCTGTTGCATGAAGGAAAATAAAGTCCAATGAGTGGGTTAAGGGTCTGGTTTACTAAACCCCTGAAAATAAACATTGAGGACAACCAAAAATATTGGTTTTGTATTCCTTCAAATGATCAAGAATATCCCCACAGTTTCTTTTCATGATACATGAGAAAATTTTGAATAACAATATTCTCTCATCTCCAAAAGACATTGTTACTGTCACTTGTCTGAAGGTCACCTTATGCATTAGAGCTTCATGTTTCCGTTAGCTTTTAAAAGATCAACTTTGCAAGCACTCTTGATCTCACAATTTAAATCTTATCCAAATGCTTCTGATCATTTTATTACTATTATGTATTTGGCAATAATGTAGTTAGGGAGAAATTTAAAAACTGCATTAGAAGGAATGTCAGGTGATTCAATCAGGAAGTCTCCAATAATCTGATAATGATCTCTCATTCAGTAGGGGAATTACTGGTCAAAGGAAGATGTGAACTGAATATTTCACATGGACTCAGAGATATATATGCATATCTCTGAGTTATGAAACACATTATGTTTCACTATGAAACATAATCTACATAGTTTAGAATGAACAGAATTATTTTTAAAGTTTCCAAATTTCTTACTGCTTATGAAAAACCTTCACACACACAAAAAAGAAAAAAAGGCTTGTGGCTGAAGTTACCTTAAAGACAGTGAGTTGTTCTTTGAACCTGTTTTCATTTTAATTTTAGACTTGTTTCTGGTTGTAACTGTTTGGCTTCTATGTACATCTTTGTACCATTCTGAGCCTGATACCTGAGCAGGTCAGAACAGGGAATTTGATCTCTTGAAACTGGAGTTATGGATGACTATTAGCTATTACGTGGGTGTTGGAAATCACTGAAAATTTTCTTCTACTTGTAGAATTTTCTGTAATGATCACCAAATGATTTTTTTCAGTTATTTTCTTCAGAAACAATATATACCGAGTTTTGTTTATTCTCTTTTTAGGAAAATTATGTTTCTCAAAAAACCACAGAATTTCAGTTGTTTATTTTTGTTAGACCTACGACTCTTTCATAATGACATGTTATCATGTGCCAGAAAGCTGTATTAAAATTATTATGAATATAATAAATAAAAACTGTTTAGTTATTTTGCTTTAGTGTGTACTTATATTTAAGACTAAATAATGAAAACATTGAGACTTGAGGCTTAGATTACTGAACTCAGCTGATCCTTCCTTAGATTTTCCTGTTACTTACCTTGGAGTAATCTTGGAGCTTCCCATTGGCCAGGACAGAACCACAGTTGGTATTCTTCAATGTACTGGGAGCCAAAAAGAACCAACCGTCACAAATAATCTGACAGTAGAATCTTGAAGAATCTAGTGGTTTCTTTTCTTACAATTTCAAGCTCTCTAGCAGGGAAATTACTAGGACCAGTATTAATGGCATGTGTTCTGACCACGGGTTTGAGTCATCAGGACTAATTTCAGAGGAAACCCTTAGGTACCTGCCTTTCCTCTCTGAGGAAACCTTGGTCTATTGCACAGTAGAATAATTGCATTCTGCCATCAACAGTAACAATGAAAATATTATAAAATTACTTGCATAGATATCTCCAGTCTGTCAGTAGAATATTGAAGGTTGATTTGGCTTGAGCACAACCTAGTACCCACAGAGTCATATACTCCCAGTGATTATGCTGACTTGATAAAGAACATTTGAAAGCTATGGTTGCTTCAGCAACATGAAAAAAATAGACCAAAACAGAGAAGCTTTGAAGGTGCCTAGGATTACACACAACTTTGGTTTTCATTCAGAGATAAACAGCCTGTAGAAAGGATGAAGGTGTGTCTAATTTGGAAAATAGGCCAGATACTGGAAAGAAGTTCCACAACATTATTATTGCACACCAAGTAATGGATCCATTCAAAACAGTCATATAAATAGAACGTTCTGTTGAAGTATTTAGAAGCTGCTGACCCCTGTGGTTGCATTAGGGATAGGCTGAAAGAAGCTGAGGAGGATGACCCTGTAGGAGGACCAGCAGTCTCACTCAATCTGGATCCCTGGGATCTCTCAAACACTGGACCACCAAAATGCAGCATAGACCAGTGATTATGAGGCCCCCAACACATGTACTGCAGAGGACTGCCGGGTCTGTGTTCAATCAGTGATGATACACTTAACCCTCAAGAGACTGGAGGCCATAGTGTGTTTTGAGGTCAGGTTGGGTGGCATATGAGGGGTGGGGACATCCTCAGGGAGACAGGAGGGTCAGGAAAAGGTATAGGATGTTGAACAGAATGAGTGAGGGTGGATGGGGGCTGGGCAGTCATCAATGAAATATGGAGTGCAAAAAAACCTAAATAATAAATGAAAAGAAAGAAATGGTTAGCAACCTCCAGGAGTGACTAAAGTGATAATATGCTCTAACTGGTATTATCATTAATTGTACTTTCTTGCTGATTCATGATTAAATCAATAAAATTGTCCCATAGAGTTCTTAAGTATTACACTAGGGGATAAAAGTCCACTCAATCAGACACTCTTACCTACACCCACCGAAACACACAAGGAGAGGAAATAGTGAGTCAGAGAAAGAGTGATAGAGACAGAGAAACAGAATGACACTCAGAGAGTCATCATACAAACTCACAGGAAGTGATAGAGAGCAACATACACACGTTCAATAAACACACACATACACACACAAAGACAGAGACAGAGAGACACACTCACACAGAAAGTCAGAAATAGACAGATACACATGCACATTTAAAACAGAAAGACCAAATATACAGACATGTATGCAGAGAGAAAGAACATATACAAAAATCTTTATTATAGATTTAAAAATAACAACACCACACTAGAACATGCACACTTACACCTTGATGCACAGAGAAATGAAAACAAGAAGGAATGAGAGAGGAAAGGATTTATATACCATGAAGGAAATCAATAAAATTTTAATGAAGAGAAAGTAAGAAAGAAAAAATGAGAAGAAAGAAAGAGAAAAAAATCTTGTCTCTAAGATTGGCATCTTTTAAATTATTGTGCGTGCATATGACCAATTAATCTCACTTTGTTAGGATGCATCTTTAGTGTCTAGTAACAGTAAAAATATAGCTCAATATCCTTGGGCTATGAGTTTAATTTCTATGGAATTGTAGATAAGAAATTCAAGAAAAAGTCCCTGTAAAGATTATTATTATATCTTAGATACCATTGGTTCTAAAGGGAAAAGATTGTAAAATATAATTTGTAAATTTATCATGATTAAGTTTTATATATATTATTTATTTGCATACACACTTGCACATACCTCAAAAACAAAATTCAAGTTTAACTCAAAGTAACTTGAAAATAACTTACAGGCACTCTAATCATCGGTAGTAGCTTCTTCATTATATCATTCACCGTATCGATGGTTGTTGCTGGTACACATAAAGGCTATGAAAAGTACAGAGAAGCGTGGTATAAAATAACTTTGAACCTCATGATTACAAAATTAGTGTCTAATCATACTATAATCTAAAGTCTGTAATGGCAACTCTAATACAGAAGAAACAATTAGTTTTATTTCCTTGAGTTAAATCGGGAAGACTGTCAGTCTACCATATTAATCACAAAATTAACTATGTGGGTACTTGGAATTCAAACATAATTGTAACAGGTTGTATATAATGAAGGATTACTAAGTAGCCATGGGTGCAGGAGCACAGAATCCTGGTTTTTTTCTTGAATTATGGCCGTGGAAAGCAGGGAGGGTGGTTAACACAGAGCAAAACCCTTTGCTTCCTTTCCATCCAGACTTCATCATTTTACACCCTTTCATTCATACACAGCATGAGCTCAGTTCTAGGAAAATCAGGACAAATGTAGCTGCACTTAAAAAAATCAAACAAGACAAAAACAAACAAAAATAAAAAATTATAAACAAAACAAACAAAAGATGAGTGAGTACTCTCTCCATATCATGGTTTTATGCAGTTAGATAATATACAGATATACAGCACTGAAATAAGTAATGGTGATAGAACTAGGAACCCTAAATAAATAATTTAGAATTACTCCATCACTTAATACTGCCAAGAACAAGCAAGGTGCTTGTATTATTAGCTCTCTACCACCTCTCACATTTAAAAATTGCTCCAGAGACCTAGGAAAACATCAAGAAGAAAACAGCATGAAATCAAATGATACGAATCTGAGAAGATACCACTGTTACACTGGAATTCTAATACATTACCAAAGTGTATGACAGTGAGTAGATAGGTATATCTTTATGAAGTTAGTTTCTACAGTATCAGCTATTTGCCATAAGCATTGTAAGTTTCTCAGAAACAATCCTTTATGTAAGAATCATGACACGGTGCTGACTTCCCACTATCTATAACCAACCTTGACCCAAGACCAAAGGAAACCACTTCATAAGCCATCTCTTTCACGGAGTTTTCTTTAGTGTCTTCTAACTGCTGGGCATAACCTATTACCCTGAAAATAAGTGTGTGTGTGTGTGTGTGTGTGTGTGTGTGTGTGTGTGTGTGTGTGTGCGTGCACGCAGGTGTGTGTTTTGCTGTATATTTCTCCAAGACCCTATCATAACATGCCAGTTTATGTGAAATTTATGAACAAGGACATCTCACACTACCTGATTTTATATCTTGCTATCCATAGAGTAACAATTAGGCAAAATATCTTAGAATGTGTATGAACAGCTCTGTTCTTGTAGTTTTAATGTAAACAAGAAGGAACCAATGTGCACATCTGCTCAGAATGTAGAGTTAGTCATCTAAAGGTGAAAACATAGCTCATGATTCAGAAATCACATATTCTAGAAGAACATAGTTGAACACCACATACATGAGCACACATACACATGCATGAACACACACACACACTGACACACACAAATGGAGCATAATACATTAAAGCTTCTGATATTTTGTTGAGTATCTGAAAACTTCTGTAAAATTTAAAAACAACAAAGTATTATTATAAAAAACCACACAGGAGGTAGAGAAATAATTCACATAGATTTTAATTCACATATTGTGAAATACTGTGTTATCAGAGAATTTCAAATATATTAAGATCTACTAATATTTGCAAAGATGTTACATTTCTTTTTGATGCTGATGTTGTTTATAAAACAGAAACATTTCAGAGACAGACTTTTTAACCAAAATAGTTCTAAAAATAATGTTTTTAAAGCACAAAAATGAAAGACATATGGGAGGGTTTTTTAACATGTTAAAATATTTCTTGACTCATGGTGAACCAGGGATATGTAAGTAATTCTCAGAAGATCAGCCTTATGATAGATCACATGTTCCTACTATGAGGAAAAAAATTAGTAATTGTTCAATGATACAAAAATGTTTACTGTATAAAAAAGGAAGTATACACTCAGATAAAAATCCTGTAAATTTGAATTTATATATTAATAAACAATGTCAAACAGTGAGGTAAGTGTGATTCATACCTATCACTAAGGTATGAATTTCAAAACATATCACTTAAAACCATCAGGGCATGTAGAAAAATGCTGTCCTCCAGCCATGGCATAGGCATTGACTCATGAAAACAGTGTAGTTAATTGTTATCTCTACAATATTAGGTCAAAAACTCAATATTTTACATATTTGTATTTGAAGTCAAGAATAGGAGAGGACATGCACAACTTAGGGAGAAGTTTGGGGATATCTTAGGATTCATGCAGGTGAGTAGGCAGTGGATTTCTATAATTATATGAAATTATCAAATAAAGATGATTCTACAATCATCTCCATCTATGTTTTAAAATATCAAGAGAGTCTGAGAAATCTACGTTCACTCCTAAAAATAATTTAAAGAAGTAAAATTGCAAGGACAAGAAATCCATAAGTAAGAATAGTAAAAACATTTTCCTAATTCATTGAAAGGAAAAAAATACAGGATTATCTTAAGTGTAATGAAATACAGGGATGATTCAAAGAACTCTTAAACCTAAAGGGCCAAACTGTAAACAAAATACCAAAGAAAACCACCAAAAACTGGCAAATACATGAGTGATCATTACTGAATAATCACTAGGGAACCTGTAGAAAGAAAAGTGATGGAGGATATTTATTCAAATTTGAAGAATATTTTCAAGTCCTGAAAACATCTCTTCAAGATCAAAAGGGAATTAAACATAGCATCTCATGAAGAAAGGCTGAAAAGTGTCTATTACCAATCTTCAGAAATACAGAAAATGTTTTCAACAATTAAGGCAGGATAAAATATGAAAGCACTAGAGTTGTGGGTGAAAATAAGTAAAAATGTTTCCTTTAAGGAGTTGGATCTAAGTCACAGCGGTGTTGTAAGACACCAGGGAAATTGCTCATGTACAATGAGCTTTTGCCACAGCTGATATCAAGCAGCAGAGGCAAGAGAACACTTCCCTAAAGGACTATCTGCTCTTGTTCTCTTCTCTCTCCTGAAGACAGATCTAGTTCAGCCAAGCTAGTGAGTGTTCTCCTAATATATGTCACTGGATAGAAATTACTTTACAGTATACTTTTCTCTTTAAGTACTGATTTTATAACCTAGAAAGATGTGCAAAAGATGCCCCACCATGCCACAGGGGTCAGTGTTCTACTATGTACATAGGAGATTTATTTGTGATAGGCAGAAGCTGGAAACAACCCAGATGTCACACTAGAGAAGAAAGGATCCAGAAACTGTGCTTCATTTCCTGTTACTCAGCTATTAAGAAGGGGGACATCCTGAGTTTTGCATTCAAATGGATTGAGCTAGAAAATATCAACCAGAAGTGAGGTAACTCAGACCCAAAAGGACATGCATGGTATGTTTTCACTAATGATCAGATATTAGCCAGAAGAAAGAAAGAAAGAAAGAAAGAAAGAAAGAAAGAAAGAAAGAAAGAAAGAAAGAAGAAAGAAAGAGAAAGAAAGAGAGAAAGAAAGATGATAGATAGATAGATAGATAGATAGATAGATAGATAGATAGATAGATAGAATGTACCAAATACCCATGATACAGTCCACATATCTAAGTAATGTCAACAATCTAAAGGACCCAAGTGAGGATTCCTCAGTCCCACTTGGGAAGGAAAAGAGCAATCTCAGGTGGGGAGGGAGAGAGGGACCTGGGAAAGAAAGCACACAGGGGTGGAAGAGCCTATGGGGGGAAGAAGAGACCTGATCTGGTACTGGGCAAGGGAAAAGGACTGAAGCCCTGAGGGCCAACAGAAAGAATGGAAACAGTCAGCCTAAGGAGGTAGGAAGTACTGGGGACCCTCCAAAGTGCACCAGAGACCTGGAAGGTGAGAGACTCCCAGGACTCTAAGGGAGGGACCTTAGATGAAATGCCCAACAGTAGGGAGATGGAATGTAGAGCCTTCCTCCAGCAGGAAGACAGGGCATCAAGAGAGGGAAGGGGTTGTCATCCCACAGTCTAACTCTGAACCATATTTTTTCCTGTCTGAAAGAACTGCAGGGATAGAAACGGAAAGAATCCTGAGGAAAAGAAGGCCCAGCAACAGGCCCAAGGTAGGATCTAGCTCAAGGGAGGTTCCAAGGCCTGACACTATTACTGAGGCCATGGAACACTCACAAAAATGTATGTAGCATGACCACACTCCAGATGGCCCAACAAGCAGCAGACAAGAGCCAGATGCAGATATTTACACCCAACCAATAGACAGAAGCTGCTTATCACTGTGGTTGAATTAAGAAAAGGCTGGAAGAAGCTGAAGAGGAGGGGACCCCTGTGGGAGGACCAGAAATCTCAATTAATCTGAACCCCTGAGAACTCACAAACACTAAACCACCAACCATGCAGCATATACTAGCTGATATGAAGACCCCAACACATATACAGTAGAGGACTCCTGGGAATGGGTCAGAGAATTCGCACACAACCCTCAAGAGACTGTAGACCCCAGGGAGTTTAGAGGTTTGGCTGGGTGTGGGTATGTGTGGTGGAGACATCTTCATGGAGACAGGAGATGGGGAGGAGGTATGGGATGTGGAACAGTTGGAGGGTGGACGTGGGGAATGAAATCTGGAATTTAAAATGTAAATAAAAGATGAAAAAGAAAAGAGTATGAAGATCAAATTGCGTGGTGATCATTATACACATCTTGGTAAGTTGAGTGCAGTTTCAAAAGTGACATGTTCAAATATTGACTCTAGGTAAGTATTATACCCATTAGAATTTATAAAAGTCAGAGAGATGGTGATCCTCTGGGCTACATTCTGTTCTGCTTTACAGTAGGAATGGTCTTCAATGCTCTGCATGCTGCATAACATTTAAATTTATGATCTGCACTAAAGCCAATAGTGAAAATGGAACAATGATATAAGTATTAGAAAAAATAGACAAGTATTTAATAGCTGTGTGTGTAACTCAATGATAAAATTACTATGTAGTACGTGTGAGGTCATGAGATATATTCTAAGCTCTGTACAAACCTATGAACACACACCAATGGTAAGTCAATAAAAATATTTCTAAACAGAAGATACAAGAAAATATATCCATATGCCTAGAACATTCAACTAAATAAGAGGATCAAGAACCATGATTATGTACTGGGCCTTCCAGAGCAGGTGTCAGGATGCGCAGTAAGAGACATCCTGAAGGAGCAGAGGACAGAGGTACAGAGATAAAAAGTTATGATCCATGTGGATGTGGGGAGGAAATTAATTCTTGATAATATTTTGCTTTGCTTAAGATTGTTTATGGTTATCTTATATAATTATTTGATTAATCAGAAATATTAAATAAATGACACTTGAACAACACATAAGTTAATATATAAGAAATAAGAACTTGGGATAAAGCAGCTTAATTTTAATAATAATAATCCTTGGCTTGGAAATGTATGCTGTTGCAATTACCTGACTCAATTTTCAGTCCTTTAAGAAAAAATATTTACTCTTTTATCTTGCTCTATGATGTGGATCAATATTGCTTCATATTTTTTTCTACATTTCACATATAAAAGACACATGTGTGCATGCCATACACTTACAGCTTTTCCATATACATAAATACTTACTATCTCCCCCCTCCACCCTCTTCTTTGTTTCCATCTCCATTACTCTACAAACTGCCTCTCTCTGCTAGTCATGACCTTGAAATATCAGTTTTGACTTCCACATACACTGTCACAGGTTGGGATGTTCTTGGTGAATATCTGCAGTGAGAATGTTTTCTTGATACCATTCTTGGCTGTATCAATGGCTCTGCTCAAATGCAATAAAAACACAAAACATAGTAAAATTAGTTTGTTAGTAGTTTCTTTTAAGCTAATCACTGTTAATATTTTATAAGTACCATCTTAGTGTTAAATAGAGGACAATCAGTTTAGCAATATGCATTATTGGATTAGGGAACATTTAAAAATGTTTCAGAACCAAAACCTCGGTCAGGTAATAATACATTGATCTAGGAAGCACAGCCTGTCCTCAGAACTTTTTGTTTGCAAGGTTGTTGTCATCATGACTACATCTGGAATGAGCTACAATCCAGAAATGAAGGGCACACCTGTAATCCAAACCTTGAGGCTGGAAGACACAGGCTTTTGACTTGGACCTTGACATGCAGATCTTGAGGCATAGGTGCCATGAATTGCTTAGGCCCAGGCAACATAGAATTGGCACACCCACCCATGGGATTAATATCCCAGGAGACTGAGGGACGTGGGTCTCTGAGTGCAAGGTCTGCCTGGAACAAAGCAAGGTCCCAATGTAGGCATGGTGGTACACACATCTGAGCCACACCTTCTGATGGAGGTCTACATAAGGACATTGACAGAAGGCAGACTCACTCTTCTTTGCCTGACTGCAGTTACTGCCAGCACATCTGTTGATATCTACTTCTTCAGGATTCCAGTTTATACAGAAGATCAGGTGAAACAAACTAGCCTCATGGGCTGAACACCTATTAGATTTTTTGATTTCCCATTCACAGCTGCCCAATGTTGGGTTGGTTGGACTACAGAATGTAAGTCATTACAGTAAATTCCCTTAAATCTGCCTGACCTCAAAGGAGAAAGTAGCAGATGGTTTGGATGCACACGGTAGAGTAACATCTATGAAATGGAATTTAAAGTAAGACTGAAGAGTACTGTTTACTCCAATAGAAAGAGGAGACAATGAATACAGAATTCCTCAAAATTAAATAAAATATGCAATAGACAGGAGACTCAAAAGCAGTATCCAGTGATCATCTAATCAACAACATACTTGGAGACAGGCTACCAAATATAATTTTAAGAAAGAAATAAAGCACAAACTGCAATTCTCATATCAGTTACAGAATTAAAGTATAATCACAAGAAAAATACCTTTTCAGAAAATAATACCATTGATCTTTCTGTTCTTTCGAACTGTAATGTTAAAAGAGATAAACAGGATTAGAGACGAGAATGATAAAATTATTTCACATAAAAATTATAAAAATTATTATAAGCCAATGGCCACCATGAGGGTACAGGGGTAGATGGCATTTCCCACATGACGGCCCTTCTGAATGACATGTTTCATGGAACACTTGTATGACAGGAAGTTGAATATAGTGTGAAAGCTAGTTGGGAATGTCAAGACTTGACCATCTTCTAAGAGCTTTGTGATTATGCCTGGGCCAGCAATTACTTCTAGCATCAGTTTCATATATATAAAAGGATAGTTAGTTGTTGAACATAGGTAGGAGTGGAGGTTCTTGGTTCTGTGAAGGCTGGATGCCTGAGTATGGGGGAATATGAATGCAGGGAGGTGGGTTGGGGCACATCCTCATAGAAGCAGAAGGAAGGGGGATAGGATAGGGGTTTTCTGAGTGGGAGAGAAATGGGGAAAGGGGATAATATCTAAAATATAAAAAACATTCCAAAAAAATTAATTCAATTATAAAGGTGTATACCACCAAAAATAGAGGAAAAGGAAAAAGTCCAGTGTTCTCTTAATGTGAGGTCATATTCACACAGAAATGTACCATGATTCATAGAAGACAGGAGATCCTAGAAACTAGTACTTCATCTGTGTGTCATCACATTAAATCTCCTGGTATAAATTAATAAGACCACCACTATTCTACTTTAGCATGTAATACTCTCAATTAAGATGGATTAAAGATGAACTCACAATGCTAACATTGTATAACTGCAAATTCTATGTGGAATCAGTTAGAACTTATTGATATTTGACACAATCACAGTGTCTTATAGTCATCAATATTATGTTCTTGTTCAATGTTTTTCTTATCCAAACAGCAACCATTACCCAATGTACTACTACTCTTCCCCATGTTCACGACCCTATGTCCGGTATAGTTTTTCCATCTGTAAATTATGTGTACATTGTTTCCTCGTCCTGAAAATAATTATCCATGCTGCAAAATCTTTCATTCACAGAACTTTCTTCTCCCCTTTTCCATGGTTCAAACATCTCTAACTCAACCTGATTTTCTATGGAGAAATCATTCCTGCCCAAAGACTGGCACATTCTTGTTTGTGCCATTAACTGTTCACCCACTCTATCCTCCAGGTGCAACCAGTTTTATCAGAAGGGTGGCTCATGCTTCTACCCCTCAACCTACACACACAAACATACACAGACACATATATACATAACTTATTGAATGTCAGTAAAATAAAAAGTGATGTAATTGCAAGAAAACATATTGTTACATGGTCATATTTAGGGGTTGGTTCTGATGCTGTGATCAGGAATCACTGCATGTGAACACTGAAGGTAATGTTTTCCAATTGGGGAATAGTCTAGAACCATCAAATATGAGAAAAATTAGAGTTGGCAACCTGTATACAATCAGACTAAAATGGATTTGTATTTTGCAAACATTCTGGTTAATTGGTTTAAACTGTGAATTATGAAGCATTAACTGGCCTTCAATTTATATAGCTATCCTATTGTGAATACAGGTCCAAACTGTAGGTCTTACCGAAAGATGACATAAAAATTTCCAGTGGGCCAAGATATGTAAAGGGTCTTGGAACTACAGTTTTCCTTTCTTCTGACAAGGAACACATCACCCAAGGCCCACAGGTTATTCAGTGGGAATATACATTTTATCTTAAACTTCTTCTTTTTCCTAGAAAGAGAATCAAGTATATCTGTTAGTTTGATTTGCATTGTAGTTGTAATCACTTGTAGAAATACCCAGTTCTTCCTGCCCCAGAGCAGAACAGGACTGCTTCATTTTATCACTCAGGCACAGTTCAAACCATGGTAGATGGAATTCAACAAATCATGTGTTCAAAGAAGTTACTGGATACAAGATTCTCAATGCACACAAATTGACATAGCCTGATTGTTTTTGGACGAGAGAATGTGAATGAATAATCTATGAATATACATTGTGTATGCATATGTGTATATACATATGGCAGTTTTAGAAATCCATGTGTTTCAAGATTTCTTTCATCAGTTTTGTTTATTAGTAACCAGTTTGCTTTATTTCCTTAATTTCCATAAAATATTGGTTAAGATTATATATTTTAATTAATTACATTTAATAATCTTTCCAAAATAAACAATATTGAAATATTGCCTGAATGAATAAAATTCATGTTCCACATCCTTCTCTGTATATTACAGTGACTAATCAGGGTTGGCAGCCAAATTTACCAAATTGGTAGCAGGAGAGAACATTAAATAATTCGCTTTTTAAAATTATGTCTAAAACATTTGTCAAAACTATTGAGAAACATGTAGGGGGTGTCCACCAAACCTAAACCATGGTAGAGGAAAGAGAAGTTGCAATCCTGGAGAAATAAATTGTAATCTTTTTTAAAAATGAAGTAAAAGGACATAGGTTATTTTTGTACAAAAAGGCCTAAGTAAAGTGTAGCCTCTCATAGTAAGGAATGCATGCTGCATATACTCACAGGTTGCTAGACACAACCAGAACATCATTAAATAAGGATAGATATCTTTTCTTCCTTTTGTTGTAGCTCTTGATTTCCACAGGGCCTTGGCACAGCAAAGTTCGATGCATTTGTTCCATGTCGCCCTTAACAAGTTATTTCTATATCGAAAATATAGGATACTCCTGGTACAGGTCTCCACCTGACAGAACAAGATTTAGTGGATAAGTTATAAGACCAATGTTCATACTACATTTTGAAGAGTTCATGATATTAAAATGCAGTAAAGTTGAAAAAATATCTGAGCAATATTATAGCAACATTTATAATGATAGCAGTTAACATATGATATACATGTATGAAATTAAAAAATGAGTAAAAACGGACTAATTGTAACTTGTAACATAAATGATATCCTACTGAAAATATATATTATGTATATATGTATATATACATAGATATATATACACACACACACAAACACACATACACACACACACACATGTCTTTTCTTTTATTGGCCTATATATCTGTTTCCTTAAGAAATTTCCTCTTAAAGTGATTGTCCCTTCTCCAAACTGTTTTGAATGATGAAAACTTAGAAATCTACAGGTGGTATACATTGTCTTTTCAAGGTGTATTTGGATTAATCTAAACAATTCAAGCCAGAGACTTCTGATGTTCAGTTTAGCTGTCAAAACTGTTATAAAAAACTCGATCTTTGTCAAATCAGCAAAACAAAGAAACAGTCAAACCAACAGCCCTTCAGCTCTCAAAAATATATGTGAAGTTGGTTTTTTCCAAAATAAAGGGTCATTTCATTGACTCTTGCCAGTGGCTCCTGTACGGATATCATCATGGATTCTGGGCAGTAAAAACACTTGTACATTTTTAAGTCTCCACCTAGATTTCTGTACCTCTCCAAACCTCTCTATCTCCTGTGCTATGCTAACTATACAGTCTCCTCCATCTTTAGGAGTGCAAAGTTTCTCCTACTCAAGTTATCCCCATTTTCTCTCCTGATATTCTTCCTTCTCTATTACCCAGCCTTGGCCATAGCAAATCTGTTTCTTTTTTCTCTCTACTCAGAACTCTTCCACCTGCCTCTGAACATGATTCTTCTCATATCCCTAATAAAATTCTCACCTGTGATACTGGAGTGGCAAATCCTTCCGGTGGTTTCTTTAATGTGATCTGCTCAAATAAATGGTATATTTATGATAGACATTTTCTTTAAGGGAATATAATTCTGGCAGAAACATGTTATATCTTTCAAACAATATGTACAGAGGCACCATATCTTTTAATTGGAAAGCATTTAGGATTCCTGTGAATCACAATGTCAAAGAGATATACCTGCCAACAGTTGTCATCAATACTTCAAACAATAATGTAAAACATATGACAAAAAATACCAACTCAATTTCACAATAAGCAAAATTGAAAGCAAATGAACATGTGTGGAAAGTAGCTCTTGTCTATTGGAATTAATATTCAAATCCTTGGATAGACTCCAAAGAACACAATATGTATTAGAAACTATGACAATCTGAAGAAAGCAAGCAAGTTATTAAATTTTGAATGTACCAAAAAGTCTGACCAATTGTTTTTTAAATCTCCGTGGTCATGTGATTTAAACAATTGGGTTGCATATAAAATAATCCTCACTTATAAGTTGGGCAGATTTTTTTAAGATTTATAAAATCCCTTCGCCTGTATGCTCAAAGCATACCTCTCCTCGCAGAATAATTTTTTTAGAGAAGACTGGTACTGAATATTTCTACAATGACTACGTATTCAAGAAACCATTGCTGAGTTGAGAGTTAGCTCATATGATCTGTAGAAATGAAGAGAGAACATTAACCGATATGATTAGTCTATTATGAGAATCTAATTAGTTATAAAATACCTTTTCTGGGCAGCCTGGAAGGGAGAACCTTTTAATAGATCTGAATTTTTTATATTTTTAGTCTTTCTTCCTCTTTCACTGAAAGATTTTTTATTTGATATTTTATTTATTTACATTTCAAATGTTATCCCCTTTCCTGATTCCATCTCCCCCCTTAATCCCCTATCCTATCCCTCCTCCTCCTTTTTTGCTTTTAGATCATTATAATTACATGCAAGTATTAAGGTCAGTTCTAGGTTGAGGAACTAGCTATACAGTAGATGCAAATAGTCAAGGAGCACGCAAGACAATAAACCCAGATAGTAAAAGAACAAGCAGGACAATAAACAGATGGACTTGAAATTTTATTTTGCTTTCCTACTCCTGAACACCAAACTGGTGACTGCATTTGGTAGACAAACCACCAAAGTCTGGGGGCTCTGTAGTAATTAGGCTGTAGGACCATTGTGATGTCAATAGTCTAAGGCTCATGCCATCTGACAAAGTGACACATGCATTTCCTTTCCTTATACTTAGTGGGTTTAAAAGTTTTTCTAGCAATTGTTGAACTGTAAGCTTTTGTAAGGAATAACATTTTCACAACCAAGTATAGTATGAAAGTCATATAGCTGAGAGATCGAATATAGAGAAGGATAATAAATCAATAGACAAGTACATTCATAGATACTCTTTGGGTGGTTTCTTTACTGTACTCTGCTCATATAATTCCAACAGTAAAACATATATTAAGTGAATATCATGCTGCCCAAAACATATATCTTTCAATTAATATGTAGAGAGACACCACCTATTGCCTAGAAAGCAGTTAAGACCCATGAGATTCAAGGAGTCAGGAGGAACAGCAGGTAATGGTTATCATCACTCACATTCCACAATAATGTAAAGATGTTTACAAAAATAATACCAACTCAGTTTCATGATATCGAAAAGTAAATGAATATGTTTTGAAACCAATTCCTTTCGACCTGGATGAACATTAAAATATTGAAAACTTAAAAAAAAAACCACAACATATCTAGGAAAAAATAACAATTTTCTGAAAACCACAGAGTTCATAGACTCTAGGTTGAAGTCTGACCAGTTTACATCAAAAGTTTGTGTTCATAGTAGGTAAAAACAATTAAATAGTCTAGAAAATAATCCTCTTTCATGTGCAAGATAGGTATTGTTTGAAGACTTATAGAAAACTTTCTCCTGGAGGCTCAAAGCATACCACCCTTTACCTGACAACTCTGTTTTTTTTAGAATATTGGTACTAAAAATTTCTAATGAGTAAGTTTTTATGAAGACACTGCTGAGGTAAAAGTTAGTTCACATGTCCTGAAGGAATCAAGATAGAACTCTTCTTGATTCCATTAGACTATCATAAGAATCAACTTAGTTATTGTATACATACCTTTACAGTGGAGCCTGCAATCGAGAACCAATCAATGGACTTGAAATTATCGCTTTCCTTCTAGGCACTAAAACCCAAAGTGAACACTGCAGTTGGTAAACCAACCACTGAAGTCTGAGGAGTCTTTGGGAGTCAGGGTGGCAGGTCATTGTGATGTCAAGATTCAAAGGCTCATGCTGTAGTTGACAAAGTGACAAGTGCATTTCATGTCCTTCAATATTTTGGTTTTAAAAACATATTCTTTTAACAATTGTTGAACCATAGGTATTTTTTATTAAATAATAGATTTTCACAAAAGTATGTGTGATATAATAGATAGATGATAGTTAGATGATAGACAGATAGATGATTGATAGATAGATACATTATAGATTCTCATTAGTAATAATACCAGTTAATCAAAAGGAGAAACATTGTAAAATGCATATTCATTTCCAAATATTCTCAATACATATGTTTTTACATATCAAAGGTATACATGAAAGGAAATATCATTAACACTGTGAACCTGAAAGACCAACATGCAAGAATCATAGGAGACCTTACAAATGAATGTGCTTTACTGAATATATTCAGAAAGCTTCATCCATAGGGAGGTCAGAAAGCATTGAAGATATGTATATTATTTTTCCCACCACAATGATGCTTATTTCAGATTATAGTTAAGTATAAAATATACTAGTTAAGTCAATTCATTCTATCATTTACAATGTCAGTATAAAAACCATTAAAATAAATATAAAATACAATTCTATTTTATTTTATTACTATTATTGAAGTTTGAGATTTAAAAATTAGGTCCTGTTCTTCCTTTCATCAGATGAATCATTATATTTTCTTCCACCTTCCTTTTATTAAATATAGATTCTTTATTTATACAACACATTCTGATAGTTTTCACTACCACCTCTCTACCATACACACACACACACATGCATGCACACACATACACACACACACACACATTCCTTCTCTCATATCTGAGTTGTTTATTTTTCCTCTCATTAGAAAAGAACAGGCTTCTTAAAGATAACAACATAACGTATCAAAATAAAATACAGTAAAATAAAACAACACCCATTATAATAAAGTTGGACAAGCTAAGCCAACAGAAAGTAAAAGACCCCAACACAAGGCAAAAGAATCCGAGGCTCACTCATTTACACTTTCCTAGTATATATACAGAGGATCCTTGTAGACTTCTGCAGGCCTTGCAATTCCTACTTCAGTTTCCATGAGTTATTTGAGTTTTGTTGCTCCCCTGCTCTTCCATCCCCTGCAGCTTCCTAATTCCCAGAATAGAAAAGCAGTCTTTATACTCATTATTACAGAATTTGAACAGTACAAATATTCATTAATTTTCAGAATAAATTTAAAAATCTTGTAATATGGGAATTGATAGATTAAGGTAAATGACCAAAGTATCAATGGGTCCAAGATTTCTGTATTTCAGTCAGTTAGAAGTGATTGTAATTATACAGATTTTTTTCTCTATATTTATATATCATTCTACTTACTCCCTTAGTACAAGCACTTAAGTAAAAAATTAAGAAAAATATTTAGGCTTCAAACATTATTTCTCAATCAGAAATTATAAATTTGTACATAACTCACTTTGCAATGCTGACAGAATTAAGTTTGTTCCTCTTGAACAATGTGAAGTAAACTGAGGATTTCTACTCCATGGTAAGTCATGCAAGTTCCAAAATTAGAAACCGTTATGCATGCACATTTATAGAATATACAATTATTACACATTTAAAGAATGGAGTTGTGTCAGAATCCTGAATGCTTGTGAGAAAGCTCCAAGGAAACAAGATGTGAATCTGGTAGCCTCAGTTTCTTCAAATACAAAATTGTTCTTGGAGTGTTTCGTGCTCCTCCCAGGGGTACTGGATAGGCATGTTTACTTCAGCTGTTGTTATTCACATACCTCCATGGAAATACAGGTTTTTGTCATGTGTGCCTTGTCCTTGTAATTGAAATCCTTACTCCTCTTTTTTTTTACTCTTTTTCTTTATCTTTTTTTCTTTCTCCTGCCCTTTCCCACCCACACACATCCTGGGACTTCAAGTCTCTGCAAGGTTAGGTGCTTCATCTCCCATTGAAGCCCCAATGTAGCCCAGCTAGAACACTTCACAAGGACAGGCAACAGCTTATAATACAGCCCCCATTCCATTTATCTGTGACTCACATGAAGACTGGGATGCATATCTGCGACACATGTGTGTGGAATCATAGGTCCAGCTCGTCTATGAGCTTTGTTTGGTGCTTCAGTGGAATAGTGTTGAGAGTCACAAGAATCCAGGTTTGTACACTGTTGATCTTCCTGTGGAGTTCCTATCCCATTTGGAGCCTGCAATGCTTCTTCTTATTCTTCAATAAGAGTCAACAAGCACCATCCATAGATTATGTGTTTGTATCTGTTTGAGTCAGCTCTCGGGCAGAACCACTCAGAGAACATGTAGTTCCTGTCTGGAAGCAAAAACGAGCATCATGAGTAGTGTTAGGGATTGCTGCTTGCCCATGGTCTCAAGTTGGGCTGGTTATTGGATGGCCATTCCCTTAGTTTCTTCTCTATCACCCATGCCTATATTTCTAATAAGATAAATTTGGGGTTGAAAGTTTTGTGTGTAGGTTGGGGATTCTGTAGCTTCACTGGGGTTTCTGCCTGGCTACAGGTGGCAGCCTCTTCAGGTTGCATTTCCCCAGTGTAGAAAGTCACAGCTAAGGTCATCTTCTTTGATGCTTGGGTGCCTCCCTTGTCCCATCTCTCTCCTGTTCTGTTGATGCCCACTGTCTTCTCACCCCAGTCAGTTGCAAATATCTATTAATTTTCATGGCCATCTAGCCATCTCTCCTGACATTCCATTACCTGGCCCTAAACCCAATATTCCCCCTCCCCATCACCATCCTTCCCAGTTCCCTCCATCTCCCTCTTATGAGTATTTCATTCCCCCTTCAAAGTGAGATACAATCTTGGGCTTTCCTTCTTGGTTAGCTTCTTTGAGTCTGTGGAATGTAACATGATATATTTTATCATTTTATGGCTAATATACAGTGATAACTGATTCTATGACATGCATGCCTTTTTGGGACTGAGCAACTTCTCTCAGGATGATAATCTCAAGTTTGATCCATTAGCCTGCAAAATTCATGATGTCTTTGGATTTTTTATTGGATATTTTACTTATTTACATTTTACATGCCATCCCCTTTCCCCATCCATCCCCCACAAACCCCCATTCTATCCCCTTCCTCCTTCTTGCTTTTATACCATTTTAATTACATGCAAGTATTAATGTCAGTTCTAAGTTGAGGAACTAGCAAATACAATAGATGAAAATAGTCAAGGAACAAGCAAGACAATAAACATAAATAGTCAAATAACCGGCAAGGCCATAAACAAAGTCCTGTGATCACTCCTGTGATCAATGTTTCTAAAGGCTTATCAGGATGACTTAAATATCTGGGCCTACTTCCCTGTCCTAGCCCAAAGTAATTTCCATGCCTGTAGCCTGCTTCTTTGTTCTATCCTAAGATTTAGATTCCTGCCTGAAATTACTTCTTTGTTCTATCCTCATGTCAGATTCCTGCCTGAATCCCAATTCCTCCTCTTTGCCAAAGTCAGATTCCTTCCAAGCAGCCCCAAAAGCTCTCCAATTTTCCCGTTTTATTTCATAAACAAGACTGAGCTTGTCTTAGATCATTCTGACAAGAATACCTTTCTTACCCATCATGGAATATGCATTCCCAAAGCAATGCACTTATGTCTTAGGTTGGTAAGGCTCTGTGCAAAATCTTACCCATCCTTGGCTTGCCAGCCTGTTAAATTAAGAACTCTGTCCTACTCCATTGTGTAGATGTACTGCATATTTTGGTTTGTTTCTTTGTAATATTTTTTGTTTTATCCATTCTTCGGTTGGGAGACATTTTTATTTTTTGTTTCTGGCTATTACATTAGTTCTCTGGTTTGTATTTTCTAGATGACCTCTTTTATTGGATATTTTATTTACATTTCAGATGCTATTCCTTTTACCCATTTCTCCCCCCTCCCCCAAAAAACCCATATCCCATGCCCCCTTTTCCTTTTTGCTTTTATACACTTTTAAAAAATGCTAATCAAAGTCTTTATACATTTGGTAATGCTCAATCGGAAGTGTAACCCATTACCCAACCTAGATATATCAACTGTCTTTGACTGGTGGAGACACATGAACATCTACCTCCATATCCTCACCCCTCTCTTTCTCTCTCTTTCTCTCTCTCATCACCTAGCTTCTCCTCTCATTCTTCTTCTCCTCTCCTTACTCCTTCTCTTCCTCTCAGTACTCCTCCCACAGTAGCTCCTCCTACATATCATCCTTCCTTTTAAAATCAAACTTTTCTCTCAAAATACAATTAGAGCATAATTATGCCAATTTCTACCAGTGAGGTACAAGACAGTCCTAATACTCAGTCCATCATTTTGTTGACTAACCAGAACCTCTGTCATCTCTCCTAACTAAAACACTTAGTTCTGAACCTGGCTTTTTTCTTAGCTTTAGAATGAATATCAGCTGAAAACCATGCACTCAGATCTTTTCTCTAAAAGTAAGTAGCCACAATTGGCTACGAGACTATAAGTTTTCAACCCCTTCAGAAATCCAGAATGGCTGAGTTAACTAAAATTATGGGAAGTACAAAGTATAGCTTCTAAAACTTAGCAAATTTATAGGGAAAACTGAACACCGGGACATTCCCTATACTAAAAAACGTTGGAGCATCTCATCTTCAGCCTTCTGGCCCAGGACCATCTGACAAACCTTAGAGCTGCAGAATTATTAAGGGCTGATGACTCTGTCTAGGCAGATATAATCAGTAGACTATTCTTCAAGTGTGTCCTTTTCTGGACAGTAATTTGTCTGTAGATGGAAAGCAACATTAAATTGATAGCAGTATCTGCACTTTAGCAACACAACTTGCCTGGCTGCACTTCTATTACACCCCTTGGCTTCCTTCCCCACTGAACTGTGAACTCAAATCTGAGATCATAGTGTCTAGGTTTCCCCCATGGGTGTACTATGTTATATTTTAAATCTTACTTAAGAGAAAAGCATGCTGGCACATGCCTTTATTTCCAGATCTTGGACACAGAGCCAAGAGGTTCTCTGTGAGTTTTAGATCAGCCTGGTCTACAAAGAAAGATTCAGGACAGCCAGCCAGAGGTTTTACATAGAGAAATTCCAATTCAGTATCAAATTGCTATTCTATGTATTAGACATATCTAAGTTAATAGTCAATATATCAAAATAAGTAACATGTCCTTAATTTATTAATTTATCTTATTTCTGATATTTACCTCATACATAGATTCAGGAACAGTGAAAAGAGGTATCAAAATGTGGAGGCAATTTCTAGCAATAGGAAATTATCTGTAACACACAGGTGCAGTTTCCCTTTATATGGTTTGGTTAATTCTTCATTGCTGTTTGTTATAAACCAAATTTTCATTGGTAAATGATTATTAAGTTATGGTAGTAGAATATCTAGACATACCTTTAATGTTCTCAGACACAAGAGGAGAAGCTTGACTTCTTGACAGTTCATAATGGCCAGGCTAGCATGTGCTGACACTGGGGCAGCTGCTGAGTCCATGTTCTGTTTCCTCCATGTTCCTGATGTTAGATGGAGTATTCTGGGAACATGAGGCCTTTTCTCCACTTGCATGAAAAAGTGATGTTTGGTACCAGACAGAATGCATGTCAATTCTGAAAATAATTGGAGAATTTTCAATCATATATGTTATCAGAGAAATCCATGAAAAAAAAACAAGAAAAACACAGAGTGTCTCTTGTCATTTTTCATGGTTGCAAATCACATTTTACTTGAGACTTGGCGTCTAAAAATATGTAGTTCAAAATTCTAAAAAAGTCAGTAGTTATAAAAATAAGGGGGAATATTACTGTTAGATGATTGTGAGATTAGATATTCAAGTGTGTTCAACAATGTGGTATAATATATAAGAGGATAATTTCCTGCTTTCACATTGGGATGGCCAGTATGTGAAGCACACAGACCATGTGAGTAACTTTGGTTGCCTCTGACACACTCATGGCTGTGCATATCTGTAAGGATGCTTATAGAATGGCATACCTAAGGTGGGAAGAAGTCATCTGAATGAGGGACTATCCTACTGAAAGTTCCCATGGCTGGATAAAAAGCAGGAGACATGCAAACCCATCTGAGAAGTAATATTTACATGTCTCTGATAGCTCACTGCAGATGTAGTGGTAACAGCTTGATCCTTGCGTTTATTATAGTGGGAGGTATCTGAAATAATGTCTATTTGGAGCAAACTGGATAGTTATGGATATCCAGTGGAAGATTCTTTGGAACCCTATTTTTCTTCTTATATTTGATCCTATACAATACAAGGAACATTTTCCCCTCAGTCTATACTACAACATATACCTAACAGCTCCAAGGGCAGTTGGTCTATTGCCAATGAATCAGAAACTCAAACACTGGAAGTAAAAATAACCATTTGATCCCAATACCCTAGACGTTTCAGCATTTTATTTAGCATTTGAAAGGCAGCTACAGAAGAATAGTGTACTATATAATTTCCCTAAACCAATAAAAACCAGCATCAAGAGGCCAAGGATATAGTCAACCAAACTAATCAGGCGTCATAATAACCATATCTGAAAAATAAACCAATCCAAAATATATTGTCTTTGTTTTGTTGGGATAATCACCTTAAAATCAAGTAGAATTTCACACATTCTAGACTGATTATATCAGAATTCAGTCATATGGGTTTATGGCTCTTAGAGAAGGTCCTATTGCCATGTCAATAAAGCAAGCATGATTCCCAACTCTGTTGTAAATATTTAACCTAGTATTTATAGATAATATAGCCCTTACCTGATCCAGTCTGTTCAGGTCAGTCAACAGGGTCTAGCAAGAGAGAGTGGCGATGAAGGGGCAAGAGACAGGAAGAATGGAGACAAGACAGAGTGTCTGATCCAGTCCACTTTATTGAAAGGAAATCCTGGGTATTTATAGGTACAAGCAGGGGAACACAGCTGAAGGCACTTTGCCACATGCCTTGCAGCTGTGGGCACTATACAACAAAACAGCATATGTGAGAAAAGCAGTGTTTATCAGAGTATGCTCAGCTGTTATGGGCTGTTAAAAACAAGTCTCTTGTCAGGGTATATGGCCTGAGATGGCTGCAAAGATGATAGCCACTTTCTGCCAGGAGTCGACTCCCAATAGGTCCCCCTTTTTATTTATTTTATACTTTCCCAAAAGGGCAGGCTGGGAAAAATTATGGAAACCTTATCTGTCTTAGGTCAGAACAAAGGACCCCAGCCTCCCTATCCTGTCTTTGGATACTCAACAGTCATTTGGTTGAGCACCTCTCTTAGGATGGTGAGGCCCCCAGAGAGGGGCAAGGGACTTCGGGACTTCAGTTGTTCTCTTACCCATCACTGACTATCTGGCTTAGCATGTAAGTTAGGGGTTAATCCTCATCAGTCTTGATGACAGAGGTTTTAGAGTCCCCTACTTCCAGCCTGTAATAATGGACCTGTATGGGTTTCATTTGAATAGCGTAAAAAAGCCATCAGTCTGTTGAACAGCATGGACCCGAGAGAAGAAACTTAATAATGCCTGAATGGTTGGTATAAAAGCAACACTCTTTTTTAAGGGCAACATACAACCTCCTCTGTTAGAAAAGTAAAAAGTACAAGTCTCTTCTATTCTGTAGCAATATTTCAGCTGAGGAGGATAATGAATTTTACAAATGTGATATAGCAGATTCCATTCTTTCTAAATCCAAATCTATAGAAGTACAGAACTGATCATAGCTTTTGATCTCAACAAAACAAGTAATGAAATCCCCTCCTTGCCCCAGTCAATACCCCACTAAGTTGTAAGTCAGGGAACCAAGAGTCCAATAGAGCCACCCTGGAAGTGCTGGAGGTGATGTCTCCTTCCAGAGTGAGAACTTCCCAAGTCAGGTTTGCTAGTTTATCTGTTCCAGTTTGAAGGTTATTGTGAAGCATATTCATGTTTCTTGCAAAGATAAAAATACTATTCTCAGGGGGTTTCTCCTCCCTGGATTTGTTATTATTGTCTATTTGTTTAATCAGTCTCTCTGGCAGCTAGCATGCAGCATCTACTGTTTGGGAATATATGCAGACAGAACCTCTTCTCCTGATATGCACTGAATCTGACCCATGTCAGTTCAATGATTTCTTGCATTATCTTGACACATAGTGGGTCTTCTGCCTTCCATCTCTGTTGGGCCTCATTTTGTCTCAGAACCAGAGTCAGGATTGAGTTTGTTCTCAAGGCCCAAAACAGGGACAAAATGGGGCCCAACACATCTCCACCTTCAACATTAAATATACCACATCTCTCCAAAGGTCATACCTATTCCAGTACCCTGCACTCAGTGAGGAGGTTGAAGCAAGTGTCCAATGAGTGAAGGTCAAGCTCTGGAGTTTTCACAGTCTGAGCGACACTACTTATGTTCTGGGAAACACTTGACTTCTTGGTGAGATCTTGATCTCCTGTAAATAACCAACAACCTGTTCACGGAACAATGTTCCTCTGACATGATGAAAACATGTGGACAGTGAGACCACAAAAGGAAATGGTTCCAAGGTCTACCACTCTAATGCACCCAATTCTGTCTTCTAGGGATCACTAACAAATCTGCATACTGCCCAGAAGATGAGTCAAGGTGTTGCAGTTAGCATGGCTGGTGACATGAATCACACAGAAGTTCATCACAAATCAGAAAGACAAGATTCAGGTGGTCTCAAGGGTCTTTCCTTAGTCTCCTTTTAGAGACAGAATTGAAATACACAGTGGACCTCATCTTTTACATTCAGGTAATATGATGAATTTAGATAATGTAGCCTTTATGCTAAGACACTGGGATTCCAAACAGCTATGAGAGGAAAGGGCCCAAAGTGGAGCTCAGTCCTGCAGCTCATACCATGCATAGCTGATTTCCTGAGGTTCTGTTCTCAGATGGCAGCATGGGGAAATGTCTATTTCTTGTAAAAGGAAACACTCCCAAGCAGTCTCAGGTCTCTGTACCTCGAGTAGAGGCATTGATTGCACCACATGCTAAATAAAGTGAGGCTGGAAACATGGCTGCAATATGAATAATCCTACCACGCTTGCTGCAGTTGACGTCATGGATATGCCCCCTATAGCTTTATCCAATGCCATCCAGGTTTGAGTTACATACTCTTGCTAGAATAACAACCCAATGCTTCTAAATTATCAATATATGGGAGAAGAGGGTATTTATTGTGCTTTGGGTAAAAGTACCCATGTCTGTCCATACTTGAGATAAATATTCACTGTGTCCTTGTGAGAAGGGGGAAACCAGGCTGAGGAAGGTCAGTCCTGAGAATGACTGCCCTGACAACAGAGAAACCCATCAAGGTGCACAGGAAAGGGCCACATCTGAAGCCCTGCTTGACAGGCCACAGACCCACTATTTCACCTTCCTCCTGTCTTTCTTTGTCCATTTCAGTCATTTTTACAGCCATCACCTTGGCACACAGTCTGCATGTCATCCAGTTCTTACACCTCTCCCATTGTGTAACATGGAAGGATGGTGGTCATGTCCAGTGTCCTGACAGTTCTACAGTAAGCCTGCCTCACTACACATTCAGACCTGTCACAGCAGACTTTGCTCTTGTGTAGTATGGGCAGATGGTGGCCACATCCAGCGTCCTAACAGCTCTAAAATGAACCCACTTTACTATACATCTAGGCCTGTCACAGCAGGCTTTGCTGTGAACCATGTAGGCATTTTCCTCCTTTTGTGTACTTTTCTTGAAATGTAGACATAGGGGATGATATCTGAGCATATCCCTGAACCTTGTAAGTCTTCACAGCTCCTTCATCATGTCTGTGGCATTTTTTTAAGTTTCTTTTTTTAATTGGATATTTTATTTACACTTCAGATGCCATCTCCTTTCCCCATTCCCACCCTTGGAAAATCCCTATCCCATGCCCCATTTTCCTTTTTGCATTTATACATTTTTTAAAAAAATGTTAATAATAGGCTTTATAAGTTTGGTATTGTTAAATCAGAGGTGTAAACCCACTACCCAACCTACATATATCAGGAAATGCACCTTTGTGGAAAAGACAGACACTACCTCAGTGTAAAAGGTTGGAAAACAATCTTCCAAGCTTATGGTCCCAAGAAACAAGCGGGAGTAGCAATTCTAATATCAAATAAAATCAGTTTTCAACCAGAAGTAATCAAAAAAGATAAAGAAGAACACTTCATATTCATCAAAGGAAAAATGTACCAAGAGGAACTCGCAATTCTCAACATCTATGCCCCAAATACAAGGCCACCCACATACATAAAAGAAACTTTACTAAAGCTTAAAGCATACATTACACCCTACACAATAATAGTGGGAGATTTCAACACCCCACTCTCAGCAATGGACAGATCATGGAAACAGAAACTAAATCGAGACACAATGAAACTAACAGAAGTTATGAACCAATTGGACTTAACTAACATCTATAGAACATTTCATCCTAAAACAAAAGAATATACCTTCTTCTCAGCACCTCATGGTACCTTCTCCAAAATAGAACATATAATTGGTCACAAAACAGGCCTCAACAGATACAAAAAGACTGAAATAATCCCTAGTACCTTATCAGACCACCATGGACTAAGACTCGTCTGTGGCATTTTGAAATGAGCCACTGCTCCAATTTCACCCATTGCAATGGCAGCCAAATACCTCATTCATTCCTGAACTGGTACTCATCTCACCTCCAAACTACTCAGAGTATATAATCCCTCTCTCAATTCCCTGAGGTCTAGAAGATGAGCTGACACTTGGAGGGAAAGCAGAGGTGAAAGATCCTCTCTTGAGCATCTTCAGAGAGTTTTAGCTATTCAGATCCACATAGAGGGAGATCATGACTGCATTCTGGTCTTTGAGAGCACCATATATTCTTGGGACATGAAGCAATGACATTGGGATTCCACTAAAGTTGAAGAGGCCCATACTCTCATAGCAGAGTGCTGTGTCTTTTTAAATCTTAGGGGAGAGATGGTCTCCCTCCACAGATATGAACAGGGTTTAGTACTGCTCAAGCTGAGAGATGAGCACAGTCAATCAGAAGGTAGACTATTTCTTCTGGCCCAACATGGAGGCATGGATCACCTGTCTGATTCTTTCTGCTGCCTGGAAATCCCAGGCTCTTTTGAGTTTAGCATAGGGAACCACTGGGTTCAGGACAATGGGGGTCTATGATTTAGAAGTGCCTCCATTTCCAGCACATTCTGTGCACATACCAACTACACTCTCTTGATACAAAGATCACCTGATCTTTGACAAAGGAGCTAAAACCATACAGTGGAAAAAAGACAGTATTTTCAACAGGTGGTACTGGTTGAACTGGACGTCAGCATGTGGGAAAATGCAAATCGATCCATTCATATCTCCTTGTACAAAACTCAAGTCCAAGTGGATTAAGGACTTCCATATAAAAGCAGACACACTGAAACTAATAGAAGAGAAAGTGGGGAACATCCTCAAACACATGGGCACATGGATACATGGGAGAAGTTCCTGAACAGGACACTAATGGCTTATGCTCTAAGATCAAGAATTGACAAATGGGACCTCATAAAATTGAAAAGCTTCTGTAAGGCAAGGGACACTGTCAATAGGACAAAAATAGCCTCCCACAGATTGGGAAAAGATCTTTACCAATCCAACATCAGAAATGCAGTTTTAATATCTTCAGACAGAAATCTGATATTAGGCTAGAACAAAAAAGAAATTTCAGGTAGGAATCTAAATCTTAGGTTAGAACAAAGAAGTAATTTCAGACACGAATCTAAATTTTAGACTATACCAAGGAAGTAGACATTAGACATGAAAATGACCTTACTCTAGGACAGAGAAGTAGACTCAGTTACTTTGATAAGCCCTTAGAAACAGTGATCATGGGAGTGTTCACATAACTGGGTTTAATGCATTGCATTTTCTTTGACTATTTGTGTTTATTGTCTTGCTTGTTCCTTGACTATTTGCATCTATTGTATTGCTAGACCCTCAACCTAGAAGTGACCTTAATACAAGCAAGTAATCAAATGGTATAAAAGCATAAAGGAGTAGGGGCAATGTGATAGGGGGTTCTAGAGAGGGGAGATGGGAAAAAGGATGGTATTGTAAATAAATAAAATATCCAATAAAAACAATTTTAAAATACTGCAGTTCTGTACTTTGTGGTTATTGATCCTTTTCAAACTTGTTTGGGCACAAGGCTCAGAGGCTGATATTTCCAAGATTTGCACCTATGAAATTCACAATCCCACAGCTCAAAACAGTACGGACACCACTCTGGAATGCATCCAAAGACAAGGTGTCTGATTTAAGAATTTTACAGATTTGTTTATAGGTCCAGGACTCAGGAACACAAAACCTACAAAGAATCATTAAGGGATTCCAACTTTAGAAACTGAGGGATGCCATTAAATAAATGACCCATGGGAGGCTCACACAGACACAGTATTTCCTCTGTGACCCACAGTGCTGTGATTGGCATGCTCTCTGGCAACCTCAAAATGAGGTCACCATTTATAGAATAACAGTGCAGGGGGCAGAGCAGTCCAGTGGCCCTAGAGTGGTGTAGTGGGTGGTCCCAGGAGATACTGAGATCACTCCATCCCCTACATCTGGATGAAAGCAAGAGTAAAACAGGAAAGATTTTGTGAGATTGAGATCCCTGGCCCAAATGAGGCCTAGCTGTCAGCCACCAGGCTGGAAGAGCACATCTGCCTCTGTATAGAGGATTCAGGTCAGGAATGTCACCAGGGACAGAGGAGTCAATGCTCACCCTATGAATATACTGTACCTAACATCTTGCACTATGACAAAACAAAGATAAGATAGCTTGCCGATACAGGCATGGCACACTGCTGGCATAGTGAGATTCACTGGAAAGTACAAGATTGGTTGAGTACACAGGAGGGCTGGCAATGCGGCAGAAGTGTAGGACACAGACTGAGATCATGTGCCAGGTAGCATGAGCTATATAGCCACACAGCTGAACAGAGGGGCTTTCTTGCTCTGACTGGAGCAGAACCATGGTAGGGCCTGCCTCAGCCCTCAATCTGTACCTTTGATTTCAGCTGCTTCTCTCTCTTGCAAGTCACAAGCAGTATGAAGCACTACCCTTGGCTGCCAGCATCTCTTTGGCTTTGTTCATATTACAGACAGGGCAAAGAAGAATCTATTCTCCTGCTACCTATGACCTGGACTAGGGACAGGAGAACATCAGATCCCTAGGCCCGGCCTTCTGACCACTCCTACAGGGCATCAGGGATATAGTTTACCATTGGATTTCCTGCCCTTAGAAGCCAAATAAACCTGTCAGTCCAGCAATCTTATCAAGGATGATACTCTGGGAGTCATCTAAGCCAGCCTTATACTTAACCCTTCCTGCTGGCTATTTGCTGGTCAGTCAATTCCTCTGTGGTATTGAAGAGCAATGAGCTAAGTAAGGACCTCAAAGTCACCCTAAGACTCCATCGTATTGTTCACACCGTGAGAAGAACTTAAGATTGACCTGAGAACAGCTCAAGAGTTCACACTTGGGCAGCACCACAAAGAACAGTAGAGCAAAGCTCACATGGACTCAGGAGTTTGGACCCTGACTCCATAGTGCTTTGTCAGAGAGTATTTTACACACTATACTGTATCCTCAGGACCAGAGCCACTAAGTGAGTGGCAGGATATGTGTGCAGTTAATTGCCAATGGCATCATCAGTGACAAGCTGCAGGGAAACCTCTAACCCAGACTCCAAGATGGGGCCAAGAGCCATCAAGGAAAGCTTCCTAAGAGAAAACTATTCCCAAGAGAATTACAGCTCAATAACACTGGTGCTCTCAGATGATTCTTGCTGAAATAATTCATGTATTTTTTACCTTCTGAACAGGGAACTTATAAACAATATGGAGTCAGACAAAGTGGCAGCCTACAGAACTGAAAAAGGTTTTTACCATCTATACATATAAAAGACGGCAAATATTCAAAATATATAAAGAATTTTAAAATCTGGACATCGAGAAAACAATTCAATTTTTTAAAAATGAGGTATATATAAACAATTTTCTAAAGAGGAATTGCAAATGGCTGAGAAGCACTTAAAGAAATGTTCAACACCCTTAGTTATCAAGGAAATGCAAATCAAAAAACTACTCTGAAATTTCATCTTACACCAGTCATAGTAGCTAAGAAAATAAAACAAAAGACAGCTGTGCTGGTGAGGATGTGGAGTGAGAACACTCCTCCATTGTTGGTGGGAGGACAAACTTGCATAGCCACTGTGGCAATCAGTGTGGCAGTTCCTCAGAAAGATGAGAATTATCTCCCCCAAGCCCAGCTAAATCATTCTCGGGTATATACCCAAGGTATGCTTCATTCTATCACAGAGACATACTTGCTCAACTATGCTCATTGCTAATCTATTCATAATGGCCAGAAACTGCAAACTGCCTGGATGATTTGTCAGTGGATGAAGAAATATAGAAAATGTGGTACATTTACACAATGCAGTATTACTCAGCTGTTAAGAAAATGAATTCAAGAAATCAGCAGGCAAATGAATGGAACTAGGGGGAAAATTCATCCTGAATGAGGTAACCCAAACCAAGAAAGACAAATATGGTGTATATCTGCTTATATGTGATGTTAGTTATAAGTTTTTAATAAGCAAGCTACAATCCTTATAGCCACAGAGATTAGGGATAAAGTAAGGGAATGGAGAAGAGGGAGTGTCCCAAGGAAGGGAAAATTCCTATGCCAGATGGATAAGGCATAGATAGGAAATAGAAGGATCTAATGGTGAGGATTTTTCTCTAATTTAAAAATTTGTTTATGGTCAGAATGTGAACTGTTCCCAATGAACACTTCCCACAGTCAAAATTTCTGACCAAGAATTGTTCCTGTCTAAGAGAACTGCAGGGAGAAAAATAGAGAAAAGATTAAAAGGAAAGGCAGGCCAATAACCAGCCCAAGTTGGGATCTATCTCATCAGGGTGGGGTTGGAGAGACATCAAGTCCTGGCACTATTACTGATGCTATGATGTGCTTACAGACAGGTGCCTGGCATGGCTGTCCTCTGAGAGGCCCAACCAGCAGCTGACTGAGACAGAGGCAGATACCTACACTCAACCATTGGACTGCAGTTGGGGACCCCTAAAGTTTTTTTTTTATTATTAGATCTTTCATTTACACTTCAGATACCATCCCGTTTCCCCATTCCCCCCCCCCTTAGAAAACCCCTATCCCATGCCCCCTTTTCCTTTTTGCATTTATACATTTTTTTAAGAAATGTTAATCATAGGCTTTATAAGTTTGATATTGTTCAATCAGAGGTGTAACCCACTACCCAACCTAGATATATCAACTATCTTTGACTGGTGGATATACATGAACATCTGCTTCCCTGTCTCCCCCCTCTATCTCTCTTTCACCACCTAGCTTCTCCTCTCCTTCTTCTTCTCCTCTTCTTACTCCTTTTCTTCCTCTCAGTACTCCTCCCACCTTAGCTCCTCCTACACATCACCCTTCCTGTTAAAAGGAAACTTTTCTCTCAAAATACAATTAGAGCATAATTATGCCTATTTGTACCAGTGAGGTACAAGATAGTCCTAATACCCAGTCCATCCTTTTGTTGACTAACCAGCACCTCTGTCATCTATCCTAACTAAAACACTTAGTTCTGAACCTGGCTTTTTCCTTGGCTTTAGGATGAATGTCAGCTGATGACCATACACTCAGATCTTTTCTCTCAAAGTAAATAGCTATAAGTTTTCAACCCCATCAGAAATCCAGAATGACTGAGTTGACTATAATTGTGGGAAGCACAAAGCATAGCTTCTAAAACTTAGCCAATTTATAGAGACCTCTGAACACCTGGACACTCGCTCTACTTCAAAACGTTGGAGCATCTGTTCTTCTGCCTTCTGGCCCAGGATCATCTGACAGACCTTAGTGCTGCAGAATTATTAAGGGCTGATTACTCTGTCTAGGCAGATATAATCAGTCGACTATTCTGCAAGTGTGTCCTTTTCTGGACAGTAATTTGTCTGTAGAAGGAAAGTGGCAATTCTTGCCTAGTGGCTGTCTCACCACAACTGGAGTAACTCCAAGGATGTTCAATTTCTTCTTAGAATTTAACATAGGAAGCTGTCCGGAGCAGACAGGTCTCTAATGAAAATGAACATTAATACTGAAATGTTTGTCATGTCAATTCTAAGGATTTCTGATGTTTTGAAAACCAGCTATCCATGTAAGGTAATCTGGACTGTTGCCTGTTAACTCCACTCAGCTATTTCTAAATAAAACATAGAGAACACCCTTATAATAAACTCCAAGTCATGAATTTGCTATAGTCCCTTAACTCACAGGCTGACCATCTCAAATCAGTTAAAAAAGTTAAAGAAGGACTGGGTCTAAGCTTTGTATTCCTAAGTGTGTTATACTGGTACAATGCCTATGAGAGTAACAATATTCATCTCACTCTTATATCACTAAGAAGCTCATGCCAATGAAAACCTTAAAATTTGTAAACAAAGTAAATTGGTGCCATTTAAGAATTTATATCTTCATCTTGATATTAATTATACAGATTTCTACTAATAGGTTATGGCTATGCAATAAACCCTAGCTAATCCTCTCTATTCCGACAAAACCACTACTTTTCCCTAGGGAGACAGCCCAACATTTACCACCTTAGTCCCCATGCCCAGGGAATAGGGGCGCTGACTCATCATTAGCTTCTTCAAGCTGATTATGGGCGTTGAGATATTAGAAGAGGAGTGGGGGGGAGAGCAAGTTGACAATCCTCTGATGCTGTGTCTTCGCTGCCTCCAGATGGAATTCACGGACCTCAGAGGTTTGAGCAGGTCTGCCCAGCTTGCTTGTTCAGTAGATACACCAAGGCTGATCATTCTGCAATATACAATTCTCAAAACAAATTTTAGTATCAAGATAGTTTTTTTTTTTTTAAAGAGGGCTGACATTTTATTAAGAATGTTGGTTCTAACCACTTTTCTATTTTTCCCCTCTTTTATTGGATATAATATTTACATTTCAAATTTTATCCCCTTACCATATTTCCCCCACCACCCAGGAACCCCTTATCCCATCCCCCCTCCTCCTGCCTCTATGAAGGTGTTTACCCACCTACCCCCAGCCTCCCTCCCCACCCTCAGATTCCCCCCCCTCAGTGCTCAGCCTTCAGGGTACCAATGATCTTGTCTCCCACCTATGCCCAACAGGGCCATCCTCCCCTACATATACAGCTGGAGTCATGTGTCTCTCCCTATGTGCACCTGGGCTGGTGGTTTAGACCCTGGGGAGCTCTGGCTGGTTGGTATTCTTGCTCTCCTCACAGGGCCACCAGCCCGTATGGTTCACGGTTCCCTCAATTTACTCTCTAACTCCTCCATTGGGAACTTTGATCAGATTAATGGATAGCTGTGGGTATCTGTCTCTGGGTATGTCCGACTCTGAGAGACCTCTAAGGAGACAGCCTTATCAGGCTGCTGTCAGCTTTCCCATCCTGACATCCCTATCAGCGTCTATTTTTGGTGACTGCCTATGGAATGAATACCCAGACACAATGGTCTCCCTACAACCCCCCCTTCAGATTCTGACCCACACTTTGTCTCCATATTTGCTCCCTTGGTTATTTAGTTACTCCTTCTAAGAAAGACCTAGGCATCCTCACTTGTTCTTTCTTCTTCATGAGCTTCGTGTCGTCTGGTAGTTGAATCTTTGTTGTTTCAAACTTTTGGGCTAATCTCCGCTTATCAGTGAGTAAATACCATGTGTGTTCTTTTGTGATTGGGTTACCTCACTCAGGATGATATTTTCTAGATCCATCCATTTACCTAAGAATTTCTCGAATTCATTATTTTTAATAGCTGAGTAATATTCCATTGTGTAAATGTACCACATTTTTTGTATCCATTCCTCTGTTGAAGGGCATCTGGGTTCTTTCCAGCTTCTGGCTATTATAAATAGGGCTGCTATGAACATAGTGGAGCATATGTCTTTGTTATTTGTTGAGGCATTTTCTGGGTATATACCCAGAAGTGGTATAGCTGGGTCCTCAGGTAGTGCTATGTCCAATTTTCTGAGGAACCGCCAGATGACTTCCAAAGTGGTTGTACCAGCTTGCAACCCCACCAACAATGCAGGAGTGTTCCTCTTTCTTCACATCCTCGCCAGCATCTACTATCACCTGAGTTTTTGATCTTAGCCATTCTGACGGTGTGAGGTGGTATCTCAGTGTTGTTTTGATTTGCATTTCCCTGATGACTAAGGATGTTGAGCATTTCTTAAGGTGCTTCTCGGCCATTCCAGTTTCCTCAGTTGAGAATTCTTTGTTTAGCTCTCTACCCCATTTTTTAATGGGGTTATTTTGTTGTTTGGCGTCTAATTTCTTGAGTTCTTTGTAAATATTAGATATTAGCCCCCTATCAGATGTAGGATTGGTAATGATCTTTTCCCAATCTGTTGGTTGCCGTTTTGTCTTGTTGACAGTGTCCTTTGCCTTACAGAAGCTTTGCAATTTGATGAGGTCCCATTTGTCGATTCTTGATCTTAGAGCATAAGCCATTGGTGTTCTGTTCAGGAACTTTTCCCCTGTGCCTAGGTATTCGAGGGTCTTCCCCAACTTCTCTTCTAATATTTTCAGTGTACCTGGCTTTATGTGAAGGTCCTTTATCCACTTGGAGTTGAGCTTTGTGCAAGGAGATAAGAATGGATTAATTTGCATTCTTCTACATGTTGACCTCCAGTTGAGCCAGCACCACTTGTTGAAAATGCTGTCCTTTTTCCACTGGATGAATTTAGCTCCCTTGTCAAATATCAAGTGACCATAGGTATGCGGGTTCATTTCTGGGTCTTCAATTCTGTTCCATTGATCGTCCTTTCTGTCTCTGTACCAATACCAAGCAGTTTTTATCACTACTGCTCTGTAGTACAGTTTGAGGTCCGGAATGGTGATTCCCCCAGAGGTTCTTTTATTGTTGAGAATAGTTCTCACTATCCTAGGTTTTTTGTTATTCCAAATGAATTTGTAAATTGCTCTTTCTATCTCTATGAAGAATTGATTTGGAATTTTGGTGGGTATTGCATTGAATCTGTAGATTGCTTTTGGCAGGATAGCCATTTTTACTAAATTAATCTTGCCAATCCAGGAGCATGGGAGATCTTTCCATCTTCTGAGATGTTCTTCAATTTCTTTCTTGAGAGACTTGAAGTTCTTGTCATACAGATCTTTCACTTGCTTTGTTAGATTCACTCCAAGATAATTTATTTTATTCGTGGCTATTGTGAAGGGTGTCATTTCCCTGATTTCTTTCTCTGCCTGTTTATCCTTTGAGTAGAGGAAGGCTACTGATTTGTTTGAGTTGATTTTATATCCAGCCACATTGCTAAAGTTGTTTATCAGGTTTAGGAGTTCTCTGGTGGAAGTTTTAGGTTCACTTAAGTATACTATCATGTCATCTGCAAATAGTGAAATTTTGACTTCTTCCTTTCCTATCTGTATCCCTTTGACTTCCTTTTGTTGTCTAATTGCTCTAGCTAAGACTTCCAGTACTATATTGAATAGGTAAGGTGAGAGTGGGCAGCCTTGCCTAGTCCCTGATCTTAGTGGGATTGCTTCAAGTTTCTCTCCATTTAGTTTGATGTTGGCTACTGGCTTGCTGTATATTGCTTTTACTATGTTTAGATATGGGCCTTGTATTCCTGATCTTTCCAAGACTTTTAACATGAAGGGATGTTGAATTTTGTCAAATGCTTTCTCAGCATCTAGTGATATGACCATGTGGTTTTTCTCTCTGAGTTTATTTATGTAGTGGATTAAAATTGATGGAATTCCGAATATTGAACCATCCCTGCATTCCTGGGATAAAGCCTACTTGGTCTTGATGGATAATTGTTTTGATGTGTTGTTGGATTCGGTTTGCGAGAATTTTATTGAGTATTTTTGCATCAATATTCATAAGAGAGATTGGTCTGTAGTTCTCTTTCTTTGTTGGGTCTTTCTGTGGTTTAGGTATGAGTGTAATGGTAGCTTCATAGAATGAATTGGGTAGTGTTCCTTCTGTTTCTATTCGATGGAATAACTTGAAGAGGATTGGTATTAGGTCTTCCTTGAAGGTCTGAAAGAATTCTGCACTGAAACCATCTGGCCCCGGACATTTTTTGGTGGGAAGATTTTTAATGACTGTGTCTATTTCTTTAGGCGTTATGGGACTGTTTAGGTGGTTTATCTGCTCCTCGTTTAACTTTGGTACCTGGTATCTATCTAGAAAATTGTCCATTTCCTCCAGATTTTCCAATTTTGTTGAGTATAGGCCTTTGTAGTAGGATCTGATAATTTTTTTAATTTCCTCTGTTTCTGTTGTTATGTCTCCCTTTTCAGTTCTGATTTTATTAATTTGAATGCTGTCTCTGCGCCCTTTGGTTAGTCTGGCTAAGGGTTTGTCTATCTTGTTGATTTTCTCAAAGAACCAGCTCCTGGTTTTGTTGATATTTTGTATAGTTCTTTTTGTTTCGACTTGGTTGATTTCAGCCCTGAGTTTGACTATTTCCTGCCGTCTACTCCTCTTGGGTATACTAGCTTCTTTTTGTTCTAATGCTTTCAGGTTTGCTGTCAAGTTGTTGATGTATGCTCTTTCCACTTTCTTTTTGTGAGCACTTAGAGCTATGATTTTTCCTCTTAGTACTGCTTTCAATGAGTCCCACATGTTTTGATATGATGTGTCCTCATTTTCATTTAAATCTAAAAAGTCTTTAATTTCTTTCTTAATTTCTTCCTTGACCAAGTTATCATTGAGTAGAGCATTGTTCAGTTGCCAAGTGTATGTCGGTTTTCTGATGTTTTTGTCCATGTCAAAGACAAGTCTTAATCCATGGTGGTCTGATAAGGTGCTGGGGATTATTTCAATCTTTTTGTATCTGTTGAGGCCTGTTTTGTGACCAATTATATGGTCTATTTTCGAGAAGGTACCATGAGGTGCTGAGAAGAAGGTGTATTCTTTTGTTTTAGGATGAAATGTTCTATAGATGTCAGTTAAGTCCAATTGGTTCATAACTTCTGTTAGTTTCATTGTGTCTCGATTTAGTTTCTGTTTCCATGATCTGTCCATAGCTGAGAGTGGGGTGTTGAAATCTCCCACTATTATTGTGTAGGGTGCAATGTATGCTTTAAGTTTTAGTAAAGTGTCTTTTATGTATGTGGGTGCCCTTACATTTGGGGCATAGATGTTGAGAATTGCAAGTTCCTCTTGGTACATTTTTCCTTTCATGAATATGAAGTGTCCTTCTTTATCTTTTTTGATTACTTCTGGTTGAAAACTGATTTTATTTGATATTAGAATCGATACTCCAGCTTGTTTCTTGGGACCATTTGCTTGGTAGATTGTTTTCCAACCTTTTACTCTGAGGTAGTGTCTGTCCTTGCCACAGAGGTGCGTTTCCTGAATGCAGCAAAATGTTGGGTCCTGTTTACGTATCCAGTCTGATAGTCTATGTCTTTTTACTGGAGAATTGAGTCCATTGATATTAAGAGATATTAAGGAAAAATGAGTGTTGTTTCCTGTTATTTTTGTTATTGGCAGTGGAGATATGTTTGTGTAGCTACCTTCTTTTACGGTTTTTGGAAGATTACTTTCCTGCTTTTTCCAGGTTGTAGTTTCCCTCCTTGTGATGGAGTTTTCCACCAATTATCCTTTGAAGTGCTGGGTTTGTGTTGAGATACTGTGTAAATTTGGATTTGTCATGGAATATTTTGGTTTCTCCATCAATAATGATCGACAGTTTTGCTGGGTATAGTAGTCTGGGCTGACATTTATGTTCTTTTAGGGTCTGTATGATATCAGTCCAGGATCTTCTGGCTTTTATGGTCTCTGGTGAGAAGTCTGGTGTAATTCTTATAGGTCTGCCTTTATATGTTACTTTGCCTTTTTCCCTTACTGCTTTTAGTATTTTTTCTTTGTTTTGTACATTTGATGTTTTGACTATTATATGGCGGGAAGTATTTCTTTTCTGGTCTAAACTATTTGGAGTTCTGTAAGCTTCTTGTATATTTATGGACATCTCTTTCTTTAGGTTAGGGAAGTTTTCCTCTATAATTTTATTGAGGATATTTACTGGTCCTTTAAGTTGGGAGTCTTCCCCCTCATCTATTCCTATTATCCTTAGGTTTGGCCTTCTCATTGTGTCTTGGATTTCTTGTATATTTTGGGTTAGTAGCTTTTTGTATTTTGCATTTTTTTTGACAGTTGTGTCTATGTTTTCCATGGTATCTTCTGCACATGAGATTCTCTCTTCCATCTCTTGTATTCTGTTGGTAATACTTGTATCTATGACTCCTGATCGTTTTTTTAAGTTTTCTATCTCCAGGGTGTTCTCCCTTTGTGATTTCTTTATTGTTTCTACTTCCGTTTTTAGATCCTGCATGGTTTTGTTTAACTCCTTCTCCCGTTTGGTTGCATTTTCTTGTAATTCCTTAAGGGATTTTTGTGTTTCCTCTCTAAGGGTTTCTATCTGTTCTTTGAGAGTGTTATTTATGTCTTTCTTAAAGTCCTCTATCATCATCATGAGAAGTGATTTTAATTCTGAATCCTGCTTTTCTGGTGTGATGGGGTGTTCAGGGCTTGCTATGATGGGGGAACTGGGTTCTGATGATGCCATGTAACTTTGGTTTCTGTTGCTTACGTTCTTGCGCCTGCCTTTTGCCATCTGGTTAATTCTAGTGCTACCTGTACTTCTGTCTCTGATTGAAGCCTGTCTTTCCAGTTGTCTCACTTTTGTTTGGTCTTCTAGGAGTCCAGATGTCTTTGTGGTTTTTTTCCAGCTGCCCTGATTACAGTGGTATCTCTAGGATGCCTCAGGATATGGTGCCTCCAAGGTAGCAGTCCAGCTAGATGTCTGCTGTTCTGGGTGCAGTGTCTCCTCTTGGATATCTCAGGGTATGTTGTCTGACACTCTGAGTTCAGTTGTTCCTCTGTGGCTCTGGGTTGAGTGGACCTTCCAGTATGTCTCAGGTGGAATCCGGGGTCCACACAACTGCAGACCTGGTAGAGGTCTGGTCTGGGACTCAGACCCTGCAGGCCTCAGACCGGAGGGGGGGCAAGCAGCAGAAGGAGCATGCTAGTGCTGGCTATGGGTTCTATGGATCCCCCAGAATGTGTCTGGGGGACTCCTGGGTGCACTTACCCACAGGCCTCAGACTGCAGGACGGGCGAGCAGCAGAAGGGGCGTGCTAGCACTGGCTATGGGTTCTATGGATCCCCCAGAATGTGTCTGGGGGGCTCCTAGGTGCACTCACTCGCAGGCCTCAGACTGCAGGAGGGGCGAGCGGTAGACGGGGCATGCTAGCGCTGGCTATGGGTTCTATGGATCCCCCAGAATGTGTCTGGGGGGCTCCTGGGTGCACTTACCTGCAGGCCTCAGACTGCAGGAGGGGCGAGCGGTGGAAGGGGAGTGCTAGCGCTGGCTATGGGTTCTATGGATCCCCCAGAATGTGTCTGGGGGGCTCCTAGGTGCACTCACTCGCAGGCCTCAGACTGCAGGAGGGACGAGCAGCGGAAGGGGCGTGCTAGCGCTGGCTATGGGTTCTATGGATCCCCCAGAATGTGTCTGGGGGGCTCCTGGGTGCACTTACCCGCAGGCCTCAGACTGCAGGAGGGGCGAGCAGCGGACAGGGCATGCTAGCGCTGGCTATGGGTTCTATGGATCCCCCAGAATGTGTCTGGGGGGCTCCTAGGTGCACTCACTCGCAGGCCTCAGACTGCAGGAGGGGCGAGCAGAGGAAGGGGCGTGCTAGCGCTGGCTATGGGTTCTATGGATCCCCCAGAATGTGTCTGGGGGGCTCCTGGGTGCACTTACCAGCAGGCCTCAGACTGCAGGAGGGGCGAGCGGCAGACGGGGCGTGCTTGCGCTTGGAGACCCCTAAAGTTGAATTAGGGAAAGAACTGAAGAAGCTCAAGCGAAGGGTGACCCCATAGGAAGACCAGCACACTCAACTAACCCAGAATCCTGGGAGCTTCCAGCGACTGAGCCACCAACCAGGAGCATACACAGGACAGTCCACGGTCCGTGGAACACATATAGCAGAGGTCTGCCTGGTCTGGCCACAATGGGAGAAGATGTGCTTGATCCTCAGGAGACTTGAGGCCCCAGGGAAGAGAGAGGCCTAATTGGGTATAGCATTCTCTTGGAGGCAAGGCAGAGGAAGAACAGGATAAGGAACTGTGGGATGGGAGACAAATAGGAGGCAATTACTAGAATGTAAATAAATAAAATAACTTAATAATAAAAAGAAAAATCAGAGCAAAGTCAAACATATCCCATGCCTGAGTGTCACTATCAGTCCTGCTTACACTGGCCCATCACCTCATAATCTCTCCCTATGCTATTTGATGAAAACACAAGTAACTAAAACATTTCCTATTATATTATCCTCTTCATAATGCATCCCACAGATCTCTCTACTTAAGTACTGCAAGGTTTTTTTGTTTTTATTTTATTTTCTTTCATACATTACATGCCTACCACAGTATTCCCTCCTTCCTCTCTTCCCAGTCCCTCCCCCCTCCCTCTCCCCCAAGATCCACTCCTACATTTTCTTTTAAGATATTTAAGAAATGTTCCCAGAGATAACAACCATACACAGGATATTATGGAACTGTAAATCTAGTTACATCCCTTCATATTAGGGCTGGATGAAGCAACCTAGTAGGAGGAAAATGGACCCAAAAGCAGGCAACAGAGTCAGAAACCACCCCTGCCCGCACTGTTATGAGTCCCACAAGAAGACAAAACTACACAACTATAACATACAGGCCTAGGCCAGAACCATATAGGCTCCCTGATTGTCAGTTCAGTCTCTGTGAGCCCATATGAGCCCTGGTCAGTCGATTCTGTGGGCCAATTTCTTGTGGTGTCCTTGACAGCTCTGGCTCCTACAATTCTTCCTTCTCTTCTTCCACAGACTCTCTTGAGCTCCACCTAGTGTTTGGCTGTGGGTCTCCACAGCAAGGACTGTGCTTAACCACAATTTATTCAAGCAGTTATATATTGATAGATATCTGGGTTATATTTGTCCTATTTGTTATACTACCTTTCATCTATTTGTATTCTGCCCTAGCATATGGTATGAATTTTAATTTGCTCCACAAAAGGATATTTCCAAGTAGCTATCGTGCATTCTAAACCATCTACTGAATTTTTTCTATCCACATTGGCTGAAGCTACTGTCTTTAGTAAAGAATAAAATATGTGTATGCAAGTCTGTCCTGTACTTCTTCTTCATGGGCTAATTCTAGAGGCTGCAGACACAGTAGGCCTACCAGTGCTCTTACTATGAGTTTTCTAATGATTCTTCTTTGAGTGTTTGTGTGTTGGTTCATTTTTGAAGTGGAGCATCTGCTGCTTTATTGACCAGACTCAGGGAAAACTCCTAGGCAGAAGCAATTCACCTGACTCAGCCTCCTGAATAGTTGAGACTACAAATGTGTGCTACCACACCCAGCTCCAGAAATGCTGTCTTTCAACACAACCTTTGCAACAGTCCTATCAGATAATTAGCATGTACATGAACTGTCTAATAATGGTCTTACCTCGTTTATAACAAGTGCTTTTCTCTTCTATCTTCTGTAGTTGCTTATATATGTTTAATTGTGTCGACACATATACTTATTAGTGAACTGTCTCTGTATTTGTAGTAAGTTTCATTACTACCCTAGGTTTATATAAAATATCATAGTTGGGATGACAGTGTGGCTCAATTGGAGGAGCCTAACATGTACAATACCCTGATTTCAAAACACCACATCTGTAAACTGTGCAATTAATTAATTCTAATTGTACCTTTCTAATTTTCACACTCATCATCTAAACAGTCCAATAAAAATGCAGATATTAGAACGTATTAAAATGTAAAACTTAACTAGATACATCCACAAAGTTTCACTTTAAACACAACCATAGGAGAAAAGGGTTCAAACCATAGGAAAGTTGACTAACAGGAGGAATCAAAGATCAAGATGGGAAACCTCAGCTCACATAAAAGAGCAGGCCATAGTGACCAGCATCAGAATGACATAGCTACTGAATACTGAATGTGTATGTTCCTACTGTAACAGATTTCAACATCAGGAAATATAGACAACTCTGGGAGAGAAATAAACACCCACTTAGTCACTGACAGAACTAAACAACAATCAGCAAATTATGGAAGTTCTTAATAATGGTACTGACCATCTCAATTTCACTGGCATTTTACTCAATTTCCTGACTTCCACACAGGAAGAAATAAGTGTTATTCTACATTATTTTCAAGGGCATTTGAAATGTTCATTAGGAACAGTTCACATTCTGACCATCAGCACATTTTGAAAGTGGAGAAAAATCATAGGTATATTATCTCACTGGATCAAAGCACTTGAAAGAGCCAAAATTTTAAAATAAAGAATAATATCAACTTCTGAAACAGATATTTAAGTAACATTTTGAAATTAATGATAATAAAAATTATCTGTGGAATGAAGTTAATCACCAATAAAAGCAAGATCATGTTTCTGTGTTTACATTGGGATGAAAAAGAGGCAAAGATATAGGTTTCTACCCTGAAAAGATAGAAAATAAATGTGGAACCTAAACCAAAGAAAAGGATCACAGAGGTGAAAACAGATGTTCAGTGTTTAAAGAAAGACCAAACTTTAGACAGGAGATGAAGAGAGGGCTCCCTGAGTAAGCAAACTTGCTATACAAGCATGAGGAGCTGAGTTTGAATCCCTAGCACCCAGGTTAAAAAAAACTAAGGCACAAGGGTGCCTGCATGAAACCTCAGTGTTACAAGGCAAACACAGTTGGATCCGTCCATGTGCTAGCTGGCCAGCAAACTTACCACCAAGGCGAGCTTCCAGTTCTGAGAGACCACAGACCATCTCAAGGCAATAATGAAGAGAAGGGACCCAATTCTTGCTCTGGTCTCTGCATATATGCACACTCACATGCAATGCACACACAACATGCACATGAGTGTGTATACACACAGAGAGACAACTCTCCAGATAAAAGTAGCTTTGATATTTGATTGCATTAAAAACCTCTAATAATACTCAAGAAAAATTAAGCATGCATCATGAACATCAAAGAAAGAGCCTCGCCTCAGACTCTACAAGAAGCAAAAATAATAAGGAATATTATAAACAAACTCACGGCAATGAAATAAAAATTAAATGTTAGCAGACATAATCCATGAAAAATAAACCATACTGAAGCTGATAACTGAATCTGAAAAAGCTGACTAGCTAACTCTAAAACCATTAAGTGTTAATCAGTTATATGTACTAAAAACCCAATTTCAGACAGTTGCATTATTGTACTCCATCAAACATTTAGGGAAAAAAGCAATTTCCAAACATTGGGAAACAAATACACTTCCTCAACTCCTTATTTAAATTCACCACAACCCTAATAACAATGCCTGAAAATGATAAAAACAAAATGTCATGGGTCAACACTCACCATGAATACAGATGTAAAACTAGCTGACAAAATATTGATTAACTGAAGCAAAAACATCTTGAAAGATGATCCTAATGTATAGTCTCCATACCAGGAATTGCTTTAATAGTTGAAAAATCAATTATATACCGACACTGAAAGCATAATCCGTGAAAGTAAACAGTGATTAGGATTTTGTTAAAATTGAAAACTTCTGTTCTGTAATACAAAGAATAATGTTAACATTCACATGTCAACATGGACAAACACTCTTAACAAAAATCAATGCTGCAAACCCCAAAGTGCCTTACCTTAAGTGATGCTACAGTGCTGTTTTAGTTAGGATTTCTATTGTTGTGATAAAACAGCATGACCAAAAAGCAAATTGGGGAGAAAAAGAATTTATCTGGCTTACACTTCCACACTGTAGTTTATCACTGAATGAAACCAAGGCAGGAACTCACAGGGCAGTAACCTGGGGGTTAGGTACAGATGCAGAGGCCATGAGGGGGTAATGCTTACTGGCTTGCTCTGCCAGTACTGAAAAAAGTTTAAACCCACTACAGTTTTGAAAACCTACCAAACCCACCAATCCCTGAGCCCAAAAAACTACCAATCCCTGGGCTCGTCTTGAAATCCCACCAATCCTATCCTAGAAATCAAGAAACCCTATATAAAGCCTGCCTCCTGCTCAGTTCCCTGTGGCTTCTCACCTAAGCAGAGGCAGCTACTCTCCTGTGTCTTTCCCTGAAGTCGAAACTTAAGGGTTATTTGAAAAGTCAGTTGGATGGTGTTTTTGCTGGGGAAACCTTCAACCTAGAACTGACCTTAATACATGGAAGTAATTAAAATGGTATAAAAGCATAAAGGAGGAAAGGGGGTTGGATAGGGAGTTCTAGGGAGGGGAAATGGGAAAAGGGGATGACATCTGTATTGTAAATAAATAAAATGTTCAATTAAACATTTTTTAACAAAAGAAGATAAAATTAGGTCCAAATATATTGTTAGAAATTTAAAACACCCCATAGTGAAACAAAAGTAAACAAATATAAAATTGTCAATCCACTAAAAAGTCCAATAAGAAATAAAATTCACGTAAAACTAAAGAGAAAAGGAAAAACATGGAAGAAATAAGGCAAATATAAAATTCTAAAGTCATCAATAACAATAAATGTGAAGAGATAATATTTTGCTACCAGAGGTTGAGAACTCAAAGCAGGTTATTCATCTATGCTATAGAAGAGTCCTTCAAGCTGAACCTGGTAGCACAGGCCTGAAATTGCAGCTACTTTGAAGGCTGAGGCAGTAGGACTCAAAATTCAAGGCAAACCTCAGCAACTCTGAGATCCTATCTCAGAAAATTAAATTGAGGGCTGGGGATGTAGTTCAGGCATACAGCATATGGATAGTGTCCTGACAACCCCCTCCCACCCACAAAACAAAGAAAGATCAGGAAGAGGAACCAGCATTTAAGGAAAAAGGCAAAGCAAAGATAAATCAGATAAATAAAAACAAACACTATTCAAAGCCAAAAGTACTCAAATAAGGAATAAGCTACAGAGGGATTTGTAGGCCACAGTACATAGGATGAATACATACAATCCACTGTTTGCTTTTGTATGGCCTGAAAGCCATTTTTATATATGTAAAGGGTTGCATAAAAATAGGAATATGAAAATATTCATGAATATGAAATAAAAATATGAAATACTCATGGTTTACAAAGCCTAAAATATTCACTGTATTAGGCTTTAAGAAAATGTTACTATCTTTGCACATTTTGTGCAACTATAAAAGAATTAGCTAAGACTAGAAAATTCATAATTTATAGAAAGTTTGCTCACAGTCTAGAAAGTGCAAGATCCAGGAACCAGAATCTGGCAAGTGCCTGCTTTCCTCCCATTAGAGAACGTGGAAATATAAGATGTGCACATGGGAATACCAGAGGAAACCCATTTTTAGTATCACAGCCCTTATAACCTAACCATCTCTTAAAGGGCACCTCTCACCACTGACACACTGAGGATTATGTGTCCATCCAACATATGAACACTACGGAGTACACTAAAACCAAAGGATCTGCCAAGGTAGTCTGCACTATACTCTAGATGGACAGGTGTGAGATGGCCTGATTCAGAATACTACACACACTGTCACCACTTAGCATGTCACTAAGGTTTCTTTGGCATGTTGATATTGGCATGTACAACTTTTATATGATTACATTTACCAGTCTTTTATTTCTGTTTTCAAGGATATACAATAGAAAGAGGTTCTCCACTTCAACAGTATTTTTTGTTTAAATGTATTACTTTTTCCCCTTATTTTTAAAAAATTATCTTTAATCATTTTTTACAGTCCAATAGTTTCCCTCCTCCCAGGTCTGCCCTCCAACAGTTCCTCATACCATTCCTCCTCCCCCAAGCCACCCCCAACTCCACAGGAATGTTCCCACCCCTTACCCCAATCCACAGACCTCCCCACTCCCTGGGGCCTCATGTCTCTCTAGGGTTAGGTGCATGTTCTCTAACTGAGGCCAGACCAGACAGTCCTCTGCTGTATATGTTTCAGGTCTCGGATCAGCTAGTGTATGCTGCCTGGTTGGTGGCTAAGTGTCTGAGTGATCTCAGGGTTTCAGGGCAGTTGAGACTTCTGGTCTTCCTATGGGGTCACCCTCCTCCTCAGCTTCTTCCACTCTTTCCCACAGGGTCTCCAGCTCTGTCCATTGTTTAGATTTAAGTATCTACATCTGACTTGTTCAGCTGCTTGTTGGGCCTCTCCACGGGCAGCCATGCTAGGTTCCTGTCTCGCTCAGGATGATATTTTCTAGTTCCATCCATTGGCCTGCAAAACTCATGATTTCCTTGGTCCTAGTAGCTGAATAGTATTTCATTGTGTAAATGAACCACATTTTCTGTATCCATTCTTCTGTTGTGGGACATCTGGGTTGTTTCTAGCTTCTGGCTATTACAAATAAGGCTGCTATGAACATAGTGGAGCATGTGTCCCTGTGGCATGGTGGGGAATCTTTTTGGGTATAGGATTAAGAGTGGTATAGCTGAGTCTTCAGGTAGATCTATTTCCAAAAGTAAATCACTCTGACTGGAGTTAGTGATAAGATGGCAAGGAAAGGTGCAAGGCAAACACATTTTCTGTATCCATTCCTCTGTTGAAATACCAATGGCTTGTGCACTAGACCAAGAATTGACAAATGGGACCTCATAAAACTGTAAAGCTTCTGAGTACCGGTGCTCCTTTTGATGGGTCAGAAAAACAGACAGCAATTCATAACAAATTCTGACTTAAGGTCCTCATGTTAATGTTGTCACATAACCTCAGCTTATGTTACATAATGTAACATAACATGAAGAAGGTTGGATGAGAAAACTCACAAGTGATGGTAATTACAGATCTTCCAAGTTGTTGACTCTAGTCTCTTGATGAACATGTATAAAAGAAGAGTTGTCTAAGGTCTTGAACCAATATATTGACTTTTTCTAAGAACTTCTGGTAAAATCCTAATTAAGAACAGGAAGTTACTAATGTGTCTAAAATGATTCGCCAGAGTTTACATATTACATTTACAAGAAATACGCTTTCCCAAGACATTGCCATGACCATGAGATGATAATACTCTAACAGCAAGACTGCAGAGCTGAGATTAGTGGAGAGAATTCCAGAAGCACTGGACAAATTGAGGAAAGAGAAGGAGGAGGATGGGCAGAAGTAGGTGACAGGGCTTGGAAGACTTGAAACTCTTCTTGCTGGAAAGACTAAGGTGTACTCTGCTGCAGCCCTGAAGAATATTCACAGCTGATGAAGTCCTACTATCTCACATCTCCACCACCCTACACTATTAGAGAACAGAGCCTGGGCAAAGAATACAACACACTGTTGTCTCTGCACAGGAACTCAACTTTTCTATGAGGTTGGATTAGGATGGAATCTTTTCCTTGTTCCCTCATTGCCTTCCTGAGATGTCAGTAGATGTCACTTTACATTTCTCTGGAAAAAGTCACTCAACAAACCTAACTCAACAAACAAAACTAAGTGGACCCTGGACCTCATGCTTTTTGTAAAGGTACAGCTTATAAAATGTCTGGAGGATTTCTTCCAGAAGTGATTCCCTAGAAGGATTATACTTTGCCTAGAAAGAAAAACTGTGCTTTCTCTTGTGAACCACAAGGAGTTGAGAGTTGAGCAAAGAGAAATCAGGTAATTCCTCCCCTTGCTTTTCCTCCCCTATCCTCGAGGGGAAAGAAAGCTGGGTCTGGAGTCCGCTATAATAAATGAATGTTTTTTCTCCACACTATGAGTTACCTAGACACACGTCAACATTAAAGATTACAACCCTTTCAGAGGCCTAAAATATCAAGGCCATTAAGATCTGGGGGTGACTAATTCTCCTCCTCATTATTTCTCACAAATCAAGGAAGTAGCTCCCATCAAACACAGACACATAACTTACAGGTGAAAGCTAAAGTGTTTCAGGGTCGTCGGTACTCTCTACTACCAAGTCTGAACTATTTAATATTGACCACATCTACAACTCTTCAACCGTGTAAGCAATTGGGTCCCTGGACTAAAACCAACTCACAGATGGGTCACTAAGGCATCCATACCCGATTCGTGGACACCGCAATTGAAAGCGCTTCGGACTCACCGCCACCTGTTGATGCCCAAGTTGGAAGAGCCTGTGAACCAGGGGTCGAGGATGTAGACACAGCGGATGGTGTCCGCGCCCTGGATGCACTCCTTCAGGGCGGGGTTTTCGTGGAGCTGGAGTCCCTTTCCGAACCAATGCACCGCGTTCACCCCCATGTTCTGGGTGCGGCGGGTCACCCCGACTTCCTCTACCGAGAGCTTCAAGGCGGTGAAGCCGGGCTCATGACCCACACCTGCACTTCCAGGAGAACCTCCTCACCCGAGGAGTGGGGAAAGGGCTGCAGAGAGGGGCGCGGAGGCGGCGAGCGCGCAGCTGGCAGATGAATGGAGGCTGCGGAGGCGCCGGGATCCACGCGCGACGTCCTTCAGGAGCCGGCGTCCAGCGTCCGGAGGACACGCATACCTTCCAGGGCCTGAGACCCCCGGAGCGCACGCGATCACGCGGGGCTCGAACCGCCACGAGGGCCCGAGCTGGTCGCAGCCACACGGGGAGGTTCCTCACGGAAACCTCGCCCAACCGAGCGGTCCGCGGGGAGACGGTGGCGCGCCCGAGACGGACTCCACGGGTGGACACGAGCACACGCGGCCTCCTGGCGATGCGGCCTGTGCGCCCCTGAATGGGCAGCGAGCTCTGAGAGCGCGGGCTGGAGCTCCAGAGGTTGCCCTGGTGACTCCGCGGCCTCCGCCCCGCCCCCGGCTTCTCATTGGGCAGCGCCGGCCCCACGTGACCACCGGCACCTCGTGTTTCTGAAGTGTGTTTACTAGGATGGCTCGGATCCCAGCGTGTGCTACTGTGAGCTTTGCTCCGGACCTGTCGAGGTCACTGGGCGATCGCAACCTGAGTTCTCCCGTGGGAGCCGGGCTCGCAGCCTCTGCGAGTCTCTTCAGCCCCAGGCCGCTCGAGGGGACCACAGGCCGCGGGGAGACGGAGGAGGCGTAGCTCTGCCCATGGGGCCGGGAGCCAGCTCCATTGGCTAAGGCTCTGGCGACCCGGATGAGCACGGGGCTGCGGGGCGCTCGCGGGCACGTGCTCAGCATGAGCCATAATGTTAACCAGAAGGTCTAATCCGTTCCCATGCTCTGATAGATATTGCCCTAAGTTGCTCATGAATTTCCTCAGGAGATTCCTGTGCTTGAACATGAGCATCATTATATTGTCCTGTCCTTGTTAGCAGGCATGAGAAATAACTTGTAATGTGGGGTTAGCACTAACTCCATTTGGTCTTGCTTTCTCTATAAATAACTCGTTAAACCACATTTGCCTTTGCAAGTATTCAGGTTCCTTTAATAATACTCGACACAATACCTTCCAATCCTTTGGTGCCCAATTATTACACTGTGGAGCCATACCATTTAATAATTCCTTGACATAATGAGATTGAGGTCCATATATAGTTACTGCCTTTTTCAACTGACCAATAAATCGACAAGAATTTCTTCATAATAAGCCATTGTGCCACACCTAATTATAAGAAAAGAAAAAGCAGGAAATTCATCACCATCATCATCTGAATCTGTTGTTAACATGTCATCCTCTGGAAAGGATGCAGAAAAAACTGCTCCAGGCAGTGGCACAGACAGTGAAACTTTTACTTTCGCTTTTCTGGCTCCTGGTACTCTTAGAGAATCGAAATCCTTCTGTAACTGATCAGTCCTTCCTGACAATTGTTTAAGAGACTCAGAAGCATCATACAAAGGTTGTGCCAAGTTCTCTCTGGCTTTAATAATTCCTGTTTATCTTTATTTATTTCATCCTTAACTTCCTCATCTAAATTTAAATCCTTTCTTGAAGGCACAGCTCCTTTTGCTACATTTGTTGTTACCCTGTCTTCATTTATAGCCTTAAATACGGTAAAAAATAACAGCCCATATAGACCAAAACCGACTGGAATCTTTTTCCCTGCCTTGCAGCCTTTTCCACATTAGCTTTCACTCTAGGCCAAATGTCAGAATCTATGGAACCCTCATCAGGGGAGCAAGGATTATAGTCTCTTCCTGTCTGTAGACACAACTCTAAATCAGACTGAGAGACACAAATTCCCAGCACTTTTAAGAGATGCTTAAGCATAGCAAGATAAGGAGAAGATTTACCTTGTTTTATTTCCCTGTGATAAAATAAACTTACCTTGTCTGACCATCCTGAATCACGTTCAGGGTCCCTGTTCAGTCGTCAATTGTCAGTGTCTAGTGTGTTGGGGAGCCTGGGTATCGATCTTGAAAGAACCTAGGACATGGGATGCAGAGAAAAGGAAGAAGCAACTGCATACTGCCACAAACTTTATTAGGCCTTACATAGATAAAAACACGAATTCCATCAAATTCCCTTTGGCAAGCTAAAATCATAAAATCTTTATTCCCATAATACTAGGAATATAGGCAAGACTAAGCAAATGCTTCTTCTTAAAACATTTAATTAACAAATCACTCCAGTATTTATAACTCAGAGACCTTGAGAGCCTCTTCCACAAAGACAGATGGAAGCAGAACATAGCTGAGGCCAAGTGAGAAAAACATTTTCTCCTCAAGGGCAGCATTCCAGCCCCTCCTTGCACCTTTCACCAATCCTTACTTGATCCTGCCTGGGAGCTGTATCTCCATGTCTCCACATCCTAGCACTTAGGTAGTAGAGACAAAAGAATCAGAAGTTTAAGGTCATATTAAGTTCAAGGACTCCATGAGATCCAGTATTTAAAAAGGAAAAAATCAGAATGGGACTGAAACCAACAAAATAATCTAAGTTGTGGGGAAAACTTCTAAACTGGCTTTCATCTTTTGGTAAATGTTTACTTCTTTACAGCTGATACAACACAGATTCAAGAGGTTAAATAACTTGCCTAGATCACCTGGTCAATACTTAAAGGAGCCAGTCTACATGGAAAGCTCATCACTTGTTTCTGAACAATCGGGTTCATTGTCCTCCAGTATTATTATCTATCCTGCTAAAACTTAGAACAAAACTTTATGGTAATCACAAAGTTCTAGCTGTCCACATGCTGTCAAAATAACACCAGTTGTGCATGGGTTTCTCCTTAATAAAGTGGAGGGATCACCTGGTTTCTTTATAATACATAGAAACAAATAGATGCTGACACATGAAACACATACACCATTATACATAGTAATAAAAGTTCCCACAAACTGAGAGGACAGAAACCAATTGCTTAGCTAAAACACTGTTACCCTGGGGGAAAAAACAAAACACAATGGATCATGGAAATTGCAAGAGTTCAAGGTGTTTTCTTCCTAAACATCATAATGAACAAAAATTTTCAGACACAAAATAGTTTTGTAACATGTTAAAATTATAGTAACTGAAGGTACAAAAATAAGGTGAGAATTTCTGTATTTAAAAACATTAAATGCCTTTCCATGGGGAATTAGTTCAGTCAGAACAAGAAGAATGTCATAGGAACATCTCAGTCATCCAGGAGTTGACAGCACAGGTCTTCAGTGTACCATTGCAATCCTACTGTGAGTAGTGTGTTTCTTAGATGTCATTCTATCAACAGCACCATTACTACTTCAGCATGATTGAATTTATCTCTCAGGTTACGGGATTTTCACACACATAAATATAACTGTACAGGCACTAAGTAAAATATAACTTACTCAAAGCTAGATTCAATTTTCTCAAAGTTCCTGTCTAACCTCAATAAAAAGTTACTAAGGAACAACACTTCCCTAAGAATACCCACTAGAATGCTTGGACCCTACAGACATTATTCAAAATGATGATTCTGCAATCCTATAAACTTTGTAAATCCTAGGATAACCTAAAATATTTTACTTGAATTATATCTGAGTTGATTTTCCAAACTTACAAGATTCTGTGCACATTTACTCTCTCTCTCTCTCTCTCTCTCTCTCTCTCTCTCTCTCTCTCTCTCTCTCTCTCTCTCTCACACACACACACACACACACACCCCTCAGTAATAGTGCATGGATTCAAGGAACACCCTTTGAAACTAGAGAAAACTAGGAGAAAGCTAGAGGAAGAAGCCCTGATTCAAAAATAGACTTCAAAGAATTCAAAGACAAACTACTGTACTGAGAATGAGGGGCTAGACCCTTGTGGCTCCTGTTCTGAAAAAAGCCAAATGCAGCTCTATGCAAGTAGCAGATCCAAGACCACCAGATGAGAGGCTGATCAAGAAAAGTCTGCCCATTCTCACCTACTGCCAAAAAGAGATGCAAACTGTCTAGCAATGGGTGAGTGGCTAAGGAGAAGAGCAGCCCTAAAGCTCTGAGCAGCATCAATGGAGAGGAAAAGAAATTGTCTGCATCTGGAGCACTTCTCTATGCAGAGACAACAAAGGACAACAAACACAACATTCTTGTGTTTGAGGTAGTTTATACTTAAGCACAGGTCATTCAAAAAGAAGTCATTTTAGAAAGTACTTAACTTCTGCAGATTCAGCAAAAAAAAAAACAAAAAAAACAAAAAACAGTGGAGCAACTGATGGTCTTCAATACTAAAACATGAAGTCATTTCACTGATGATCTATGAATGAGTGAAAAGAAGGAGAAAACTAGCAAATTCTCTTGAGTTGGCCTGAAACAGAAAGAAATGGCCAAGACACTACTACCATTTATCCCTAAGTCCAAAAAGCTAATGCATCTGTGATAATCAATGAAAGTTAATCTCTGCCAGAATGGGAAAATAAGAGTCAATAACCACTTAAAATATAAAGGACTGAGGTTAATTCTTATATCCAGTATCTTCTTCTAAATTACAATTAGCCAATGCTGTTAGACTCAAACACCTCCTTAGGAACACAGTGGAGTTTGTTTTCTCTCTCTCTCTCTCTCTCTCTCTCTCTCTCTCTCTCTCTCTCTCTCTCTCTCTGTGGTTCTTTCACTCTCTTGCTATTTATCCTCATCCTCTCCCTGGTCCAAGCTCTGCTTTGCCTCTCCCCTCCCCCAAACTTTTCCCTATGCACATTCCCCTTTATTAAATCATCTATTTGTTGTCCTGGATTTTCACATGTTCTTTCTGAAAACAGGAGCCATGCTTCTAATATTCTCGTGATGAGCTAACATATACATCTGCTTCTACACAATATTCTAAACTCCTCTAATATCAATCTGTAAGACACAGACACAGGAGTGAGAAATGCAACAAAGCACACATGCTTTGCATACCAATATCTATTCTTTCTATGCATGATGAACTTGACTGTTTTCTATTCTAGTCTAACTTTTAAATGTTGGTTAGACTTCATATACTGATTTTTTAAAGATTTATTTATTTAATACATGTGAACACACTGCAGCTGTCTTCAAACACACCAGAAGAGGGCATTGGATCCTATTACAGATGGTTGTAAGCCACCATGTGGTTCCTGGGAATTGAACTTAGGACCTCTGGAAGAGCACTCAGTGCTCTTAACCTACCGGTTAGAGAGCCATCTCTCCAGCCCTTGATGGTTTTTAAACTATTACACTCAACTGGATGAAAGAGAACAAGCTTTAAACACAATTTCCTGGCAATAAATAAGATTTGAGTAGCATAAGAAAACTTGTGCCAAGATCAGCTCTTTTGCTCAAAAGCAGACTAAACTTACTATGTAATGGTAATCAAGTCCTAAGATTTATGGGATACTTCATAAAGTTTCCAACACATTATGGTACTTATTCACACTGCTATAGTAAAGTATGCCTGGTTTTCATATGAAATCGTTCTAAAATTCTTAAAATGTGAGCCTTGACATCCTGTTCTCACGCACAGAACACAATTGTTTTAACAGTTTACTAACCATGTGATCAATACTGCAATTCCTTATGGTAACCAATATTATTTGTCAGCTCCCTCAAGAACAAATGGGGCACTGGAAGAAGGGAGAGAAATGATACAACAGCAAACTATCACTTACGGAGCATTTCTGGAACATGTCAACACTGGTTCAGATAAACCACGTTCATTCTTAATAGAGAATATTTTATGACTAGTGTAAAAGAAACACGTGGCCTACCTATATTTAAAACACACTTACAATGATCACAAATGAGCTTATTTTAAAATTAATTTAATCATCTGTATTCAATGGCTATCGTAACAATTCTGTATGATAAATATTTCTACTCAGGAAAAGTTAACAGTGAGCCACAGCAGACAGAAAGAACAAATAAAGTATTCTAAAAATGATTCATTTCTTTACTTCTAATCAAGCCATCATCACTCCAGCTCACAAAGGGAAAACTGAGAATAAACTTCAAAGCTACTCTATGCAAGGAGGTCATGGAGCACTCCTTTGATTTCTGCACTCAGAAGGCAAAGACAGGACAAACTCTGGGTTCGAGACCATCCTGGTCTTTACAGAGCAAGTTTTAGGACAGCCAGGGCTACACAGAGAAATCCTGTCTCAATAATAAAATAATAAATAAACAAACAAACATGCTAACTTCTAATAAAAGGAAATGTTTATCTTACAATACCTGTCGATATCTCCTAACAATAAGTGTAGTAATCAGGCTATTCAATGGTGTCACATACAATCTGAGGAAGCTATGAAATCAGTTAATGATACCTTCCATGAAATGTTATAAGATCAAGATCAGAAAGTCAAGAAAAATAATCTAAATAAAGGGAATCTTTGCAGATCCTCCTGTAGTAGTACTATCCTATAGCCACTATTTAAATAAATCAGCAAATCCTTTTTTTTAATTGGATATTTTATTTACACTTCAGATGCCATCCTCTTTCCCCATTCCCCCCTTAGAAAACACCTATCCCATGCCCCCTTTTCCTTTTTGCATTTATACATTTTTTAACAATGTTAATCAAAGGCTCTCTGTGGGAGGGATCATTGAAGGACTTAAGCTAAGTGAAAAGAACCAGGGCCTGGGAGCAGAACTGAACTCCTGCTGTCCAATAAAGGTTCTGGGGTTTGAAACTCATGCTCAACCAAACACCCAGCTGTTTCTCACAGCCTGCTGCAGTACATAGAGTCATGGCTTCCTCTATGTATATGCTTTAGTAGGTGGTTTAGTCCCTGGAATCTCAGGGAGGTCCAGTTAGTTGCTGTTGTTCTTCCTGCATGGTTGTAAGCCTCTTTGGATCCTTCAACCCTTCCACGGTAGACAGCAATAACTGACTTTTAAAGACCTTTGGAAAACTTGAGATAATATTTTAGAGAGGCTCAACTTTATAATTGACTCGTGTATTTTAAAAGAACAGTTTCTTAAATGTTTTAATTTGGAGACTTAGGGAAAGGCACACAAGATTTTATCCTAGACAAAGAATTATAGGAAATACATGTGTTGCCATTGTAGACTATCTGAAGAAAGGCCAGTGGCAGATTTTGGTGTGGGTACAGTACAGCCTGGGATGCAGTGGAAATTCCAGCATATCTGAGAAACAAATGATCAGGAGATGATCACAAGGAATGGTAGAAACAAGGCAATTACTGGTATGAAAACTTCACTTAAATCATTATGGTATTCCATCTAATATGTATGTACCTTTTTATTACTAGATATTTCAACATTTACCATTTCAGACTATAGTTGATTAAGGTGAATTGAAGATTTGGAAAGTCAAAAAGGAAAGTAACCAAAAAGGAAGGAACTTTATACTATATTTATATTTCATTTACTTTATAATATACTAGGAAAATGAATTTCTCTTGTCAGAGAGGAGTGAAAATGTGTGACTTGGTCAAGTCAATGGTCCAGCATGGGATAATCCTAGAGACAAATAACAAGGCCTAAATTACTGAACTTTAGAGGCCTCTTTACAATAACATTTTTTTCTGAAAAACCAAATGAAAGATCCAGAACTATGTTCAATTACGTGGTAAAGTAAATAAACTTAAGCCTAATCAAAACCTCTTGGATATTACTGACATGTAAGTGTCACTTACTGCACCTCTTCTGATAGCTTTCTGTACTGGTTATTGACATACTTCATAAGTGTTGCAGGAGGGTAGCAACTATTAATTACTTCCCTATCATGTCAACTTGCCTGCTGTTTTATTTACCAGAGAAACTCAACTTCAAGCCAGAGGCTTCTAAGTCTTATCCTGCTAGAATCAGTTGAATTCAGAGGCATCCCTGTAAGATTTATTTGGCAACAGGCACTACACTCATCACCCCTGAGAGGAAGCCAATGGCTATGACAAACATCAGTATTTCGGGGAAAGTAATTTAAAATATTTTAATATCTGGAAGGATTACTCTCAAAGAGATTGAAAGAAATGATGGCTAACAGCAGAAATCTAGTCAGATTTAGGAAAGTAGTGAGGTTATGGACATGAAAATGTCTCAGACTAATTTACTAGATCAGCTCAATTCCTTACAGCAGCATTCTAAATTTTATTCTTATACACACACATAAGTGAAGTCATCAACTCTCATCAAAGAAACCTCTTTGTACAGGAAATCTAGACCATCATAGAAAACCAAAACTGGACAGTGAAGAGATCAGTGGATTGGGGGAAACCCAGCACCAAAGAATACATGTATGTCATAGCACCAGTGTCTATACCTCAGGGAATATTGCAAAAATGGGGTTATAAAGACTAAGAGGCAGCACACCTGAAAGGGTGTTTTGAAATCTCAGAAAATGGATGCAAAACCACAATGATGGCAATATCAATGCAATGTCAATGCAATGGTCATAATTCATGTGTCACAATATTATAGGCAACTAAAGTTGGCAGGCAGAATATTAGCCTTTCCTACAAGTGATAGTCTAAAGGACTGTCCAATAGAGACTATTCACCTTGGAAACCATATACATAAACACAAATAGGTGGACTCAAGTGTTTCTATTTTTATAGATAAAATCTTAAACAAATAATCACACTTATATAACAATATTGAAACAATGAGTTTGAGAGTGAGGTGCATGCAATGGGCTAAAAGGAGGAAAGGAAGGTCACTGTGTTTTAATTCAATTTTCAATGAAAAAGTAAAATAATAATAGTGATAAATAAAACATTTCAAATATGTGTTAATGGGAGTGTAAGAGGGTCCTAGAAATAATTAATGTGGTATTTATGAATTTCATTACTAGGGATTTTTTCTATGATTTTCATATCTCAAATTTGAATCATAGACTCTTTCTAGAAACACAAACCATGAATAAAGAATGTTTGGCATTCAGATAAGCGTGTTAGTTTATGAAGAGAGTTACTTCATCAAATATACTGTATACCTATGTGGGTTTCTGAGAATATGTGATGCATGTGCAAATGTGTATCATCTGTGTATGTGTGTGTGTGTGTGTGCATGCACACACATGTAAGATACATAAGTCACTGGCAATATAGTTAGAGCTTTGAGCTTATTTATATTAGAGGACAGAGTCAAGTTTTGGTCTTTTTCCCATCTCTTTTTGACACAGGATCTCTTTTGGTCACCACAGAACAACATATTCATCGCAATCTGCAAATTTCAGCTCCAGGTAGAAACTTCTAGTTTACACATGATTGTGGTACAATACCTAGTTTTCTTTGTTTTGTTAATGTAAGTTTGGATGACCCGAATTCATGTCACAAAGCCCGTGTCTCAATTGCATTAGACACTGACCTTTCATTTCAGACCATTTCCAATATTCTTTAAATTGTGATTCAACTCTAATTTTATCATGTATGAGGATTAATATTGATTGTCAATAGAATTTTATTTAGAACTATTTATGACAAAGGATTCTGGGCAAAACTCTCAGGGAATATTTAATGTAATTAGTTTCTGTCTATGCTTAAGTAACTGATGTGGGCAAAGCAACACTGTTAACTGGGCTGTACTGTTCTTTAGGCAAGCTTCCTGAATGTATAAAAGAAGAAGCTCCCTGAATGTGAACATTCATTGTCCTCTGCTTCTCAATTAGGTGAACGACTTCAGTAGCTCCAATCTCCTGACATCAGAACTGCTGTATGATGATACCCTGAGCCCTCAAATAATGACCTGTTTTCCCTAATGAAAATAATTATCTAGAGAAGCTATTCACAAAAATAGGAACATAAATTCTTTTTTAAAATATTATTGCTCTAATACCTAGGAGCGAGTCTGATTTTATTGTACCACTACAAAGTTGATTCTGAGCAATGGGGACTGTTTTATGGTGAGAATGTAGAAGAATTTGGTCAGACAAACCTCCCAGGTTCATTTCTTGAGCAGTACTTGGAATGTCATTTTGATTGTAGTTTGGAAAAGAAATAATAATTGATTCTAGTGGATCTGTGACATAAATACAGGTGCCTGAGCAACAGAGGTAGAGGAGAAAACTGAAAATGCCATTTTCCAAAGACTATGGAGAATCATGAATCAGGCACACTGGAGTCTAAGCAACAACACACTTTAATAAAATGTATTATAATAGGTAAATATATATAATACACAACAGAAAAATAGTATAGTGAGTGAAACTATTTGGGACAAATAGTTCCTTTGTGGAACTTTATATGTTGAAGTCTTTCCATTGTGTCAACATAATTAAAACACAAATTGTCTTCGTTAGACAAATATTCTTAGATGATAGATTCACCCCACTTCAGGTAAGACTACTTTTTCAGTGCATTTTCTGAACTCTACACAAAAAATTACTTGAGTTAACACTATATCTTCTTTTGAATGGTGTTACCTGTAAAATCGGGTATGTTTTATTTAGCATCTTTATTACTCTTCACATATGTGTTGTAATGGATCCTGTGCAGCTTAATATTTACAGCAAATCCTAAGCATCTGACAAGATTATTTCTCAAAGTAAATTCAACAATAATTAGTGTTTTTACACAAGGATAGCAAAGCTTGTTGGCACATGCTTCAGTCTTGTAGTACATTTAATGGAGTTTTTTTTTTTTTTTTTTTTTTTTGGTTTTTCAAGAAAGGGTTTCTCTATATAGCCCAGGCTCTCCTGGAACTCACTCTGTAGACCAGGCTGGCCTCGAACTCAGAAATCCACCTGCCTCTGCCTCCCAAGTGCTGGGATTAAAGGCATGCTCCACCACTGCCCGGCCATTTAATGGATTTTAAAATCAAATAATTATTTAAGTGATTTTTTAAAAAACATTTTCACATCCAAGATATCCACAAGACTTGTGGACCACGGAAAGAAAAGTGAGAAATATAGCAGGTAATATTCTGAAAGTCTTACAGTGGCTAAATAAAGAGTCCCTCTGTCATACACACATGTAAGTAAGTATGTATGTATGTATGTATGTATGTATCTATCTATCTATCTACTTATCTATCTATGAGTATGTCTGTGTGTCTGTGTGTGCATAACTGTGTGTTTCTATATGTATACATATGTATATATATATACACATATATTCATATATAATTTAATTAAAGTATTATTTAAAAACAACTTTTCCCATACTCTAATATCATGATATGCCCCAATGCTGCTCTGATATTTACAAATTTATGAAATCAGGGAATTTTATCATCCTTCCATTCATCTGATGACCAATTAATACTTCCCTTACAAGTAGGACATTCCTCCTGGGAAAGCGCAGAAGAAATCTTAAATTCTTCAGTAATAGCATTTGAGGTTTTCCCACTGTGGCCACCTATGGCCTTTTTATAACAGGTGACTTACCAGCAATATTTAGTGACATCATTATGTCATCAGATCTCTTTTGAATATCATTACAAATTGTACTGTCATCATCTCCCAAAACGTCTACATTGTTGTCAATCATGATTTGCATAAGAGACATCTGTAACACCAAAAGGCAAAAACAAGATCCTCTGTCATTTCAAATAGTTTACAAAATGGAAATCAATAAAAAATTAAAATCTAAAATGAAGAAAATAGCAGTTACTACAAGCAGATATGAACCTGTGAAATGAAGTCTGTGTCTAAAATGGAGACACTTTTGCAACTTAGATAACATATTTAAATTTCATACCTATTGCAAAGAATGGAGGAACCAGTAAAGCATAGTAACATTTCAGAAGTGATATGCTGCCAGAATACCTGTGAGTGAATCAAATTAACGATTCAAAGGTTTCTAAAATCAGTGATTTTTTGAGGGGTGTGGGGAGAAGGTGGAGTTTCATTGTGATGGTCTAATTGCAGGCATCACAATATATGATGTCATCTTGGTGAGACCTTTGGGGTGATTTAAATGGCTTGCCTTTCCTGGAAGAAGTATGTCATAGGTTAGATTTAAAGTTACAGAGGCCAGATGCCATTAGCTGTGTCCTCTCTGTGCTTCATGTTTGCTGCCTAAGATGAGAGCCACCAGGTCTCTGATTCCTGTTTGGTTGTCCTTCCTTCCTGCAGCCATGCTCCTCTCTCATGACATTGTAGGAATATAATCTCTCTTCATCTCCAAGTCCCAAATAAATATTTACTTCTATAAGTTGCCTTACTCCTGGTGTTTCATTAAAGAAATAGAAAAATGAATAAGAAGTTGGTGAGAAGAGGGATCTTAGTTGAGAAAATGCCTACATCAGATTGTCCTTGCATGTACGGAAGTCTATGGGACATTGTCGTGATTAACAATGGAAACTGTAGGGCCCAGATCTCCAGCATGGTGCCTCCCTTGAGCCATTAATCAGACAAAGAAAGATATGAGGTACAGGACAGGAAGCACAACTCTTACACAGTTTCTGCTTCGGTTCTTTCCTCCAGGTTCCTACCCTGCTTCAGTTTCGACCCTGACATTTCTCTGTCGTTAACAGACAACTAGAAATAAATCATGAAGTGTTACCTGTCCTCCATAAGTTGCTTTTCATCAGTGTTTTATCATAGCAATAGTAGCAAATTAAGCCACTTTCTAAAGTGACCAAGCTGTTCCCTGGGCTTTCCTACTTCAGTATGAGTAACATCACCATGACTTCCTTCCTGTGGACCTTATTCCTGGAAATTACTAGTTAAAATATACCCTTGCTTTCTTTTCTTTCTGTTGTCTTTTTTTGTTGTCTATCTTTTTTCCTTGTCAAAATGTTTATTCTTCATTTATGCTCTGTGAATTTCTTCTTATGCAACCCAGTAACACTCATTTTCCTATCCTTCTATATCTGCATTCTCCCCTGACAACTTTCCCCCAAAATTTGAAAAAAATAAAAATTAAATCAAGTTTCGAATTAAAATTAAACTGAGGGAGGAGGAGGTTGTGAGGAGCAGACTAAGTAGAGGGTACTGCAATCAGGATATAAAGTAAACAAATAAAGTGTTAAAAATATTAAAGCATATGGGTTTATAGTTAAATTAAGAGCTACAGAAACCTGAGGTAAATAGACCTGAACTAATGCCAACATACACAATTCTTTTTTATATAAGTAGGATTTGGTGCTAAAACAATAGAAAGTATATAAAATATACAACTTTTTTATCAATATTCCTTATATCACATATTGTGTGTTTGTATATATGTACATAATTATATATATATGTACATAATATATATATATATATATATATATATATATATATATATATATATATATAACATGATTGTATGCAATTTGCTTTTCTATGACCAGAAGTGCAGTTGGGGTAATAAACTCATAACAATGAAGCACCACTATCATGTGCTCCCAGTACATCTACAATAGAATACCAATAAACAAACAAAACCCTAGATAATCTGGAGTTTTTCTACTTCCTGTAGTCTTTTGGACTCAGCATGTTGTTGTTAAACATCAGTATCTAAAATCAATATCTGAAAAGACAAAGAAAATAGTAAAGAACAAAAGAACCAAAAGAAATTACTCACTTTCTTCAAGCTACGTCAACTATCTCCCTTTCCAATCCTTCCTGAAACAGATCAATGCATCTCCCACTCTGGAAGAATGCAATCCTAGGGTGTCCTTTAACATTAGTGAGCTTTCTGAGGTAGTCCCAATTCCTGGATCACAATGAGGACTTTGTTCCCAAAAGGAAAAATCAGAAATTTTACCTTTTCTGAGCAGTCCCTTCCAAATAATGAGTTCCTGCAAGTCTGATCCCACAGCACATGAGGAGCTAAGTGGAGAGATAAGAGGTCTAGGTGAATCCTGGAAGAGGTTTTAATTATTAATATTTCAAAGGTGTCTAGGTGAATCCTGGAAGAGGTTTTAATTATTAATATTTCACAGATAAGATGGTTGAACAAGAGGACATATGGTTGTGGTATCTTCAGTGGAATACTATACAAAGAAAAAGGGGAATTTTACTGTTGATTGTCTAACAAGTAATGTTACTTACAAAACTCTAAATACAAAGAAAAATTGGCATAAATGTTTTGTAGAGGAGCTAATTGTACAATCAGAATTCAAAAGAAGTAAGAATATACAGCTAATGTATTGCCTAGAATATTTTCTGAAACTCATTTCTCCATATAGAATTATGGAATTTTTTAAAAATTATGTATGAATATCCGTGTGCTACATGCTACCCACAGAACCCAGAGGAAGGTGTCAGGTTCCCTGGAAATAGAATGAATGAAGATATTTACAGTCCATGTGTGTTCAGTGTATGGAAACATAGTGTTGTTAAACAGTGAACCATCTTTCCCACCACCATGAGGACACATTTAATATCTAATGTAGTATGAATACACATAACACACTTGTGACACACTGGAACATTAGGAGTATAAAACACACTAGTGACCCTACACAATGCAGGTATAAAAGCTTCTGCTATAGGTAAGGCAGAGCTCCTGGGTAGAAATGACAGCTCAAAGTTACTTTTATCTAAGAAATCATTCCATGCAGTATCACGGTCCAGGAAAATGATTCAAAAAGTCAAAGATATACCTGACCCAGTCCTCTCTAGGTAGTTATAGTTAAGAAAGACAAACTCAGTAATAGCTTCATGTTCTAGTCAATGACATGTAATTAACAGGTACAATATTCAGAATACTATGGTAATAACATTAGCATGTAAATAATCCACAAATATTATACACACTTATTTAGTATATCTCATATAGGAACTGAAACCAATACTCTAGGATGACCTGCACACAACTGTGTAGCATAGACTGTCTTGCAAACCATGGCAATTATAATGTAGAAGACGCCCAAATGGTGGTATTACACTCGTGCTTGAGAAATGCACCTGTTTATAAAGTGACTATACATGTCTGAGAAAAGGGAACCTCTCAGAATAGGACATCACTCCTTTTTATAGTCCAGTAAATACAAGCCTATGTACCTTCAAATTTCATTGCTTCTATCTTTGTGCAGTTCCTCAAGATCTTACTCTATCATTACCTTTGTATGGCAGAATTTTTTCTTCATCAGGGATACTAATCCAATTTTCATATGAATCTGAAGAGGACCAGTTTCCTTGGATATTTCTAGTGAAATCCTTTTTAATGACAAAAAACAAGAATAGTAATGGTCAATGTACAGTGTAGAAAGTATCTGAGAAACATTTTTGTATAATAATACCATTTTAGACCAGTGATTCTCAACTTGTGTTTCAAAATCCATATGGGGGTCACAAGTCAAATGTCCAGCATATTAGATATACCATACATTATGCATTATAATTCATAATAGTAGCAAAATTTCAATTATGAAATAACAGCAAAATGATGTTATGGTTAGGAATGACCACAACATACATGATGAACTATATTACCGTCCCAAGATTAGGAAGGCTGAGAACAACTTGTTAAGACCCTATGATCTTAAGAGATTCCCAACCTGTCACCAACCAGAATTTTGGCTCAAAAGTGGAACATACAGGCAGGAGTTTATGTGTTATTATGTAAGACTAGAATCAAAGAAGCAGAGTTCTGGCTCCGGTATCAATTAAGTAAACTTACTGTCTACTCATATTGTCTTTCCTGGCTTCCAGTCCACACTACTACCTGCAATCAGAGATCAGCACTCTACTTCACAGCCTGAAGCTCTGCCTGTCTCAAAGGAGGCCAGCTCCTATGTGGGACATTCAGATAGGAGCCTATTATAACTCCTCTCTGAGAGGCTCCACCCAGCAGCTGACTAAAACAGATAAAGAGACCAACAGCCAAACATTGGATGGAGCTCAAGGACTCTTGTGGAAGTGTTGTGGAAAGGATTCATGGTCCTGAAGGAGATAGGGACTCCACAGGAACAACAACAGAGTCAACTAACCTGGACTATTGGCAGCTATCAAAAAGAATACCAAAGCTCCATCATGACCTATGGCTTGTACGTAGTAAGTATGCAGCTCAGTCTCCATGTGGGTTTCCCAACATGTGGACTGGGGGCTGTCTGTGGAAACCCTTCACAAACTGGCCTCAGTAGAAGAAGATGTGCTAACCCTGAAGAGAGTGGATGTGCCAGGGGGTGAAGATAACACAGGGGACCCTAACATGCTCAGAGGAGAAGGGAAGACACTCTGTGAAGGGTGATGAGGGAGGGGTCAGCATTCAAGATGTAAAATGAATAAATTAATGTGTAATAATAATAAACAATAATGTTAAAAAACTCAAGAAAACAATCAAGGAATAAAACCAAGTGCTCCTCCTGAAAGTAATCAACTATAAAAACCAACAGGGCCAGAAAACACCTCATTCTGAGTGGATAAATTGTTGAATAGGTACTTTCAGTTCACAGAGAGTAAATTTGTAATATACGTGTAAAACTCTGCTTACAGGCTCACCTGGAATAGTGGTCAATGTTCTTAAGTGACTACCCTGTTTTACCTGTGAGGTCTTACAGTTTCATATCTGTTCCTTAAAAAGTGTTACTATATCAACTATTTAAACTAATAAAATTAATTGTAAGCAGTGGCTTGTTTGAAGAACAGAAAAGTGTCTTTGTTCATGAAATACCCCAATTAATTTTCATGGACTAAGGATATCAATTCAGAAAAATGGATGATTTCCAGATGTTCCTGTACCTTTAAATTGCTCTCAGTACACATGGTCACCTTCAGTTACTCATCTTCACTTCCTCCCCATGATGAGGCCCCAGGCTTCTGGCAATAAAAGCCAGAAACACTTGGCAAGCTCAAGGGCCAGGGAGGGATAATTCAGTACCTTTGGCTAATGTTATTAAGCATGCCTACTCTCAGACCTTTATCTTTTCTCTTGATGTCAGGGGCCATTGCTCCACAGCCTATTGAGAGGAAAACTCAGATCATGGCCCAAATAAAAATAAAACAATGATATTTGCTCCAGAGTTACGGCTGCTCACTGCTACTAAGTTAAGTGTTACAGATTATTTAGGAGTAGGTTAGGCTAATTTTTGATTATTTGAAATGGGGTTAGGATGGCAATATCTAGCAAAAAAGAAAGTGCTGCTACATTTTTTGGTCATGAAAGAAAACATTCATGTATCTACTGGACAGACAGTAACATCCAAGTCACTTATAACCTACTGCAAGTTTGTGGTGGAGTGTCTATTTTGTACTGTTTTTGTGAGAAATATTTTTATGGTAAGAAGTGCTTCCTGACAGGAGTCTAAGATAGCTGTCTCCTGAGAGGCTCTGAAAGAGCCTGATAAATACAGAGGTGGATGCTCATAGCCAACCATTGGACTGAGCAGAGTCCCCAGTGGAGAAGTTAGAGAAAGGACTAAAGGAGCCGAAGGGGTTTGCAACCCTATAGGAAGAACAACAAAATGAGCCAACCAGAGCCCCAAGAGCTCCGGGGACTGAATCACCAAACAAAGAGTACACATGGAGCAACTCATGGCTCCAGGTGCATATGTAGAAGAGGATGGCTTTGTTGGACATCAATGGGAGGAGAGGCTCCTGTTCCTGTGAAGGCTTCCTGTCCCAGTGTATGAGAAAGCCAGTAAGAACATGTGGTAGTGGGTATGTGGGGGGACACCCTCATAGAATCAAGGGGAGAAGTGTGGGATAAGGTATTTTCAAAGGGGATAACATTTGAAATGTAAATGAAGAAAATAGTGGATTAAAAAAAGAAGAAAACTAGAGTCTGACCCAAGAGACTAATGTTATTTCTACATTAGTCTGAAAAAGATGATCTTCAATTCCATACATACAACTTTTCTGTTTCTCTTGCAATACAATAGCTTAAATGCAGTTCTTAGGTCCTTTTCCGCTTTGATCATGAAACTAAGGGAAATCATATTCTTATGGGAGAAAAGATGTGTGCACACACACTCATGTGCATATAGTGTCTGGGCATGCCAGCTTATGTTGACTATCTATCTAGAACAAATATAATGTTCTTCCTATAATCAAGCTTCATATAACAATATAGAGATCTCAGGCTAGACTTGGGCCATATTGTTTTGTTTGTGGTTTCTTTTCTACAGTGCCCCTTCCTCAAGCAAGAAAATGACAACATGCATTGGTATTTTGTGCCAAATTGAGATGGGAACTGAGCTGGTAAATGAAGGAAGGTGGAGGACTCACTTTGCTGCTGGCTTGTAGGTGAGTACGTTAAGGCAGGCTTTAAGATGAATTGCCCCTGTGCATCCAAGTATATGTCGTTCACAAGCAGCCCAGGCAAGCTGGGAAAAGCAGGGAACATTTTTGAGTTCCTTTTATTGAAGTTAGTTTGAAGGTTGGTCAGTATAATATCATGTAGACACTCCTGGCCTATAAGAAGAAAATAAGAGTATGAATTAAATCTCATAATAATGACTGTGGGCAAAGCTTCCAATGGGATTTAGCATGCACTGCTGTGCTTTGTGTCTCATTCTTCTTCTGGACAATGTAGACTGTATAACCTAAGCATTAGGAGACTTACAGAGATATTATCATAAAGGAAGAATGTATAAGCTGAAAACTCTAAAATCGAGGAGATAATTTTCAATTTATCACTTTATTTATATCTACCAGAGCACTTTGTTTGGCAGATTTTGCTGTGTTCTACTCTGACAGTATTAAGACATGCCTGTTATAGTCTTGATATCAATAAGATTTTTACATCACAAGAAATTCAGTTTATTTGTCTAGCTTTATATTAATCAATTTAAATAATTCCCACTGCATATATGTCTTCATATAATTTGGAGCATAGAACTCTATAAGTAATTCTATTAGCCATAGAAAGCACTTCTCTGTCCAATACTTTTTTCTCTCATGATGACAACCACATTTATAGAGAGTCCATTTCCATTCACAATATGAGGACAGGGTTTCTTGGAATCAGTGAAGTGGAATGGCCTCTGCTTCCTCCATTGGTGTTCTCTTTGACAATGGTCAGGGTGATGCTTTATGCTCTAGAAAATACATGAGCCCTTCTGGACACACAACAGTTTCTTAGTACTCTAGTTGGAAACATGGACCTAGAAGAATGTGGCCTAATAATGAGGCAGGATGAATGTGTATGCAATAGAAACCTGTTCTCATCACATCAGATAATTTATAAACTGAAGGTTAAGAAGAGTCACCAGAGGAATGTATATAATTCCAAAGCAGGATAGACAAATCATGTTTCTCCATAGAACCATATGAACAATAACAGATGAAGTAAACTCTCTCCTTTCTGCTATACCTTGGGAGGGCATGCAAGCACATTTAAAGAACAATTCAGTGTCTTTATGAAAACTGCAATTCAAGACATTTTTCTTGCGTGTGTGTTTGAAGATTTCTCACAAGCAGTAAGAATAATCCCTTTATCACAACACCACTTTTAGACTGTTCCAACAAACAGTAACTCTGGGCCAGAAATACAAATACAAAATTGGAGTTAAATTGATGTTCTTAATGTGCTCTCCCCTGTTCTAAGTTATTTCTTCTCTAATGAAATGTCAAAAGAGTATGTGCTGTGTGATAGATATTGTTTTGTTGGAAGTATGAAACCTTGGCTTTGTCCAGTTCTGATGAATCATGAATATGATTAAAGTCTTGATTTGCCTTTGTTTCTGACATAGATGGAATGTCAGTGCTACAATGAGAGCAAGATTTAAAGCAATATTTAGATGAAAGGACTCCAGATCCTTCCCAGTGATCAATGGGAAAAAATATAGACATGAGGGATACTTACTAGCATATGGCCTGTGGGTTGAAATACACATTTAAAATCATGCTGAGAAACTAAGAAGAGCTTTAAGTTCTTGGGATTTCTGAAGCATCCATGATGAACAAAGCTCTTCCAAACCTTAAAATATTATCAATTTGACACGTTTCACTCCATAAATTTATTTTAAATGTCTGCATTTATCTTTTCATGGACTGAGTACTGCTATTGTGTCCACCTTATAAAAAGTAAAAAGACAAGATGATTTTGGCAGATTCCTATACTTTCAGCACTCATTTGATTGAAATAGTGAGCATTGAGAGTTCCTTACTTGCCAGGACTCAATAGCAATACTCGGTTGCATAAAGGAAAATAAAGTCCAATGAGTGGGTTTAGGTTCTAGTTCATTAAAGCCCTGAAAATAAATATTGAGTACAACCAAAAGTATTGGTTTTGGATTCCTTCAAATGATCAAGAATATCCCCACAGATTCTTTTCAAGATACATGAGAAAATTTTGAATAACAATATTCTCTCATCTCCAAAAGACATTGTTACTGTCACTTGTCTGAAGGTCACCTTATGCATTAGAGCTTCATGTTTCCGTTAGCTTTTAAAAGATCAACTTTGCAGGCACTCTTGATCTCACAATTTAAATCTTATCCAAATGCTTCTGATCACTTTATTTATTTGGCAATAATGTAGTTAGGGAGAAATTAAAACACTGCAATAGAAGGAATGTCAGGTGATTCAGTCAGGAAGCCTCCAATAATCTGATAATAATCTCTCATTCAATGGGGGAATTACTGGTCAAAGGAAGATGTGAACTGAATATTTCACATGAACTCAGAGATATGTATACACGCACAATTTTCATTATGAAACAGAATCTACATAGTTTGGAATGAACAGAATAATTTTTAAAGTTTCCAAATTTCTTACTGCTTATGAAAAACCTTCACACACACACACAAAAGAGAAAAAGGCTTGTGGCTGAAGTTTCCTTAAAGACAGTGAGTTGTTCTTTGAACCTGTTTTCATTTTAATTTTAGACTTGTTTCTGGTTGTAACTGTTTGGCTCCAATGTACATCTTTGTACCATTCTGAGCCTGATACCTGAGCAGGTCAGAACAGGGAATTTGATCTCCTAAAACTGGAATTATGAATGACTATTAGCTATTACATGGGTGTTGGAAATCACTAAATATTTCCTTCTACACATAGGGTTTTCTGTAATGATCAACAAATGATTTTTTTCAGTTATTTTCTTCAGAAACAATATATACCGAGTTTTGTTTTTTCTCCTTTTAGGAAAATTATGTTTCTCAAAAAAACACAGAATTTCAGTTATTTCTTTTTTTGTTAGACCTACTACTGTTTCATAATGACATGTTATCATGTGCCAGAAGGCTGTATTAAAATTTGTAATTATGAATATAATAAATTAAAAAATGTTTAGTTATTTTGCTTTAGTGTGTACTTATATTTAAGAGTAAATAATGAAAACATTGACACTTCAGGCTTAGATTACTGAACTCAGCTGGTCCATCCTTAGATTTTCCTGTTACTTACCTTGGAGTAGTCTTGGAGCTTCTGATTGGCGAGGACAGAACCACAGTTGGTATTCTTCAATGTACTGGGAGCCAAAAAGAACCAACCATCACAAATAATCTGACAGTAGAATCTTGAAGAATCTAGTGGTTTCTTTTCTTACAATTTTGAGCTCTCTAGCAGGGAAATTACTAGAACCAGTATTAATGGCATGTGTTCTAACCACAGGTTTGGGTCATCAGGACAAAATTCAGAGAAAACCCTTGGTTTCTCTGAGGAAACCTTGGTCTATTGCACAGTAGAATAATTGCATTCTACCACCAACAGTAAGAAAGAAATTATTATTATTATTATTATTATTATTATTATTATTTTGTTTTTTCGAGACAGGGTTTCTCTGTGTAGCCCTGGCTGTACTGGAACTCACTCTGTAGACCAGGCTGGCCTCGAACCCAGAAATCCGCGTGCCTCTGCCTCCCAAGTGCTGGGATTAAAGGTGTGTGCTACCACCACCCAGCAGAAAATATTATAAAATTACTTACATAGGTCTCTCTCAGTGGAATATTGAAGGTTGATTTGGTTTGAGCACACAACCTAGTACCCACAGAGTCATATACTCCCAGTGATTATGCTGACTTGATAAAGAACATTTGAAAGCTATGGTTGCTTCAGCAACAGGAGAAAAACAGACAAAAACAGGGAAGCTTTGAAGGTGCCTAGGAGTACACACAACTTTTGGTTTTCATTCAGAGATAGCCAGTCTGTGGAAAGGACGAAGGTGCGTCTAATTTGGAAAATAGGCCAGATACTGTAAAGAAGTTCCACAACATAATTATTGCACACCAAGTAATGGATCCATTCAAAACAGTCATATAAATAGAAGGTTCTGTTGAAGTAGTTAGAAGCTGCTGACCCCTGTGGTTGCATTAGGGATAGGCTGAAAGATGCTGAGGAGGATGACCCTGTAGGAGGATCAGCAGTCTCACTCAATCTGGATCCCTGGGATCCCTCAAACACTTGACCACCAAAATGCAGCATAGACCAGTGAATATGAGGCCCCCAACACACGTACTGCAGAGGACTGCCGGGTCTGTGTTCAATCAGTGATGATACACTTAACCCTCAAGAGACTGGAGGCCATAGTGTGTTTTGAGGTCAGGTTGGGTGGCAGATGAGGGGTAGGGACATCCTCATGGAGACAGGAGGGTCAGGAAGAGGTACAGGATGTTGAACAGACTGAAGGTGGATGGGGGCTGGGCAGTCATCAATGAAATATAAAGTGAAAAAACTAAATAATAAATGAAATGAAAGAAATGATTAGCAACCTCTAGGAGTGACTAAAATGATAATATGCTCTAACTGGTGTTATCATTAATTGTACTTTCTTGCTGATTCATGATTAAAACAATCAAAAAATTGTTCCATAGAGTTCTTAATTATTACACTAGGGGATAAAAGTCCACTCAAGCAGACACGCTTACCTACTCCCACTGAAACACACAAGGAGGGGAAATAGTAAGTCAGAGAAAGAGTGATAGAGACAGAAAAACAGAATGACACTAAGAGAGTCATCATACAAACTCACAGGAAGTGATAGAGAGCAACATACACACGTTCAAGAAACACACACATACACACACAAAGACAGAGACAGACAGACACACACACACACACACAGAGAGAGAAAGTCAGAAATAGACAGAGATACAGATGCACATTTAAAACAGAAAGACCAAATATACAAACATGTATGCAGAGAGAAAGAACATAGATGAAATCTTTATTATAGATTTAAAAATGACAACACCACACTAGAACAGGCACACTTAAACCTTGATGCACAGAGAAATGAAAACAAGAAGGAATGAGAGAGGAGAGGATTTATATACCATAAAAAAATTCAATAACATTTTAATGAGAGAAAGAAAAAAATGATAAGAAAGAAAGAGAGAAAAATCTTGTTGTCTCTAAGGTTGGCATCCTTTAAATAATTGTGTGTGCATATGACCAATTAATCTCACTTTGTTAGGATGCATCTTTAGTGTCTAGTAACAGTAAAAATATAGCTCAATATCCTTGGGCTATGAGTTTAATTTCTCTGGAATTGTAGACGATATTCAAGAAAAAGTCCCTGTAAAGATTATTATTATATCTTAGATACCACAGTTCTAAAGGGAAAAGATTGTAAAATATGATTTGTAAATTTATCATGATTAAGTTTTATATGTATTATTTATTTGCATACACACTTGCACATACCTCAAAAACAAAATTCAAGTTTAACTCAAAGTAACTTGAAAATAACTCACAGGCACTCTAATCATCGGTAGTAGCTTCTTCATTATATCATTCACCGTATCGATGGTTGTTGCTGGTACACATAAAGGCTATGAAAAGTACAGAGAAGCGTGGTATAAAATAACTTTGAACCTCATGATTACAAAATTAGTGTCTAATCATACTATAATCTACAGTCTGTAATACAGAAGAAACAATTAGTTTTATTTCCTTGAGTTAAATCTGGAAGACTGTCAGTCTACCATATTTATCACAAAACTAACTATGTGGGTACTTGGAATTCAAACATAACTGTAACAGGTTGTGTATACTAAAGGATTACTAAGTAGCCATGGGTTCAGGAGCACAGAATCCTGGTTTTCTCTTGAATTATGGCCGTGGAAAGCAGGGAGGGTGGTTAACACAGAGCAAAACCCTTTGCTTCCTCTCCATCCAGACTTCATCATTTTACACCCTTTCATTCATACACAGCATGAGCTCAGTTCTAGGAAAATCAGGATAAATAGCAGCTTCACTTAAAAAATGAAACAAGACAAATACAAACAAAAATAAAAAATTATAAACAAAACAAGCAAAAAGATGAGTGAGTACTCTCTCCATATCATGCTTTGAATACAGTTAGATAATGCACAGATATACAACACTGAAATAAGTAATGGTGATAGAACTAGGAACCTGAAATAAATATTTTAGAATTACTCCATCACTTAATACTGCCAAGAACAAGCAAGGCATTTGTCTTATTAGCTCTCTACCACCTCTCACATTTAAAACTTGTTCCAGAGACCTAGGAAAACATCAAGAAGAAAATAGCATGAAATCAAATGATACGAATCTGAGAAGATATCACTGTTACACTGGAATTCTAATACATTACCAAAGTGTATGACAGTGAGTAGATAGGTATATCTTTATGAAGTTAGTTTCTACAGTATCAGCTATTTGCCATAAGCACTGTAAGTTTCTCAGAAACAATCCTTTATGTAAGAATCATGACACAGTGCTGCTTCCCCACTATCTATAAACAATCTTGACCCAAGACCAAAGGAAACCACTTCATAAGCCATCTCTTTCACAGAGTTTTCTTTAGTGTCTTCTAACTGCTGGGCATAACCTATTACCCTGAAAATAAGTGTGTGTTTGTGTGTGTGTGTGTGTGTGTGTGTGTGTGTGCACGTGTACTGAAAATTTCTCCAAGACCCTATCATAACATACCAGTTTACTTGAATTTTATGAGCAAGGACATCTCACACTACCTGATTTTATATCTTGCTATCCATAGAGTAACAATTAGGCAAAAATATCTTAGAATGTGTATGAACAGCTATGTTCTTGTAGTTTTAATGTAAACAGGAAAAAAACAATGTGCGTATCTGCTCAAAATGTAGAGCTAATCATCTAAAGGTGAAAACATAGCTCATGATTCAGAAATCATATATTCTAAAAGAATATAATTGAACACCACATACATGAGCACACATACACATGCATGAAGACACACACACTGACACACACAAATGGAGTATAATACATTAAAGATTCTAATATTTTGTTGAGTATGTCAAAACTTCTGTATAATTTAAAAATAACAAAGTATTATTATAGAAAACCACACATGAGGTAGAGAAATAATTCACATAGATTTAAATTCACATTATTGTAAAATATTGTGTTCTCAGAGAATTTTGAATATATTAAGATCTAATTAATATTTGCAAAGATGTATACATTTCTTCTTGATAGTGATGTTGTTTATAAAACAGAAACATTTCAGAGACAGACTTTTTAACCAAAATAGTTCTAAAAATAATGTTTTTAAAGCATGAAAATGAAAGACAGATGGGAGGTTTTTTTAACATGTTAAAATATTTCTTGACTCATGGTGAACCAGGGATATGTAAGTAATTCTCAGAAGAACAGCCTTATGATAGACCACATGTTCCTACTATGAGGAAAAAATTAGTAATTGTTCAACAATACAAAAAATGTTTACTGTATAAAAAAGGAAGTATACACTCAGATAGAAATAAAAATCCTGTAACTATTGAAATTATGTATTAATAAATAATGTGAAACAGTGAGGTTTTGCTATCACTAAGGTATGAATTTCAAAACATATTACTTATAGCCATCAGGGCATGTAGAAAAATGCTGTCCTCCAGCCATGGCATAGGCATTGACTCATGAAGACAGTGTAGTTAATTGTTATCTCTACAATATTAGGTCAAAACTCAGTATTTTACATATTTGTATTTGAAGTCAAGAATAGGAGAGGACATGCACAACTTAGGGAGAAGTTTGGGGATATCTTGGAATTCAGGCAGGGGACGAGGCAGTGGATTTCTATAATTATATGAAATTATCAATAAAGATGATTCTAAAATCATTTCCATCTATGTTTTAAAATATCAAGAGAGTCTGAGAAACCTACAGTCACTCCTAAGAATAATTTAAAGAAGTAAAATTGCAAGGACAAGAAATCCATAAGTAAGAATAGTAAAAAAACATTTTCCTAATTCATTGAAAGGAAAAAAATACAGGATTATCTTAAGTGTAATGAAATACAGGGATGATTCAAAGAACTCTTAAACCTAAAAGGCCAAACTGTAAACAAAATACCAAAGAAAACCACCAAAAACTGGCAAATACATGAGTGATCATTACTGAATACTCACTAGGAACCTGTAGAAAGAAAAGTGATGGAGGATATTTATTCAAATTAGAAGAATGTTTTTATGAGCTGAAAACATCTCTTCAAAAACAAAAGGGAATTAAACATAGCATCACATGAAGAAAGACTGAAAAGTGTCTATTACCAATCTTCAGAAATACAGAAAATGCTTTCAACAATTAAGGCAGGATAAAATATGAAAGCACTAGAGTTGTGGGTGAAAATAAGTAAAAATGTTTCCTTTAAGGAGTTGGATCTAAGTCACAGCAGTGTTGTAAGACACCAGGGAAATTGCTCATGTACAATGAGCTTTTGCCACAGCTGACATCAAGCAGCAGAGGCAAGAGAACACTTCCCTAAAGGACTATCTGCTCTTCTTCTCTTCTCTCTCCTGAAGACAGATCTAGTTCAGCCAAGCTAGTGAGTGTTCTCCTAATATATGTCACTGGATAGAAATTACTTTACACTACACTTTTCTCTTTAAGTAGTGATTTTATAACCTAGAAAGATGTGCAAAAGATGCCCCACCATGCCAAAGGGGTCAGTGTTCCACTATGTTCATAGCAGACTTATTTGTGATAGGCAGAAGCTGGAAACAACCCAGATGTCCTACAAGAGAAGAAAGGATCCAGAAACTGTGCTTCATTTCCTGTTACTCAGCTATTAAGAAGGAGGACATCCTGAGTTTTGCATTCAAATGGATTGAGCTAGAAAATATCAACCAGAAGTGAGGTAACTCAGACCCAAAAGGACATGCATGGTATGTTTTCACTAATGATCAGATATTGGCCAGAAAAAAAAAAGAAAGAGAGAGAGAGAGAGAGAGAGAGAGAGAGAGAGAGAGAGAGAGAGAGAGAGAGAGAGAGAGAGGAAGGAAGGAAGGAAGGAAGAAAGATGATACATAGATAGATGGATGGATAGATAGATAGATAGATAGATAGATAGATAGATAGATAGATAGATAGAATGTACCAAATACAGTCCACATATCTAAGTAATGTCAACAAGCTAAAGGACCCAAGTGAGGATTACTCAGACCCAGTTGGGAGGTAAAAAACAATCTCAGGTGGGGAAGAAGAGAGGGACCTGGGAAAGAAAGCACACAGGGGTAGAAGAGCCTATGAGGGAAAGAAGGGACCAGATTTGGTACTGGGCAAGGGAAAAGGACTGAAGCCCTGAGGGCCAACAGAAAGAATGGAAACAGTCAGCCTAAGGAGGTAGGAAGTACTGGGGATCCTCCAAAATGCACCAGAGACCTGGAAGGTGAGAGACTCCCAGGACTCTAAGGGATGGACCTTAGATGAAATGCCCAACAGTAGGGAGATGGAATGTAGAGAGCCCACCTCCAGCAGAAAGACATGGCATCAAGAAAGGGAAGGGGTTGTCATCCAACAGTCAAACTCTGAACCATATTTTTTTCTGTCTGAAAGAACTGCAGGGATAGAAACGGAAAGAAGCCTGAGGAAAAGAAGGCCCAGCAACAGGCCCAAGGTAGGATCTAGCTCAAGGGAGGTTCCAAGGCCTGACACTATTACTGAGGCCATGGAACACTCACAAAAATGTATGTAGTATGACCACACTGTAGATGACCCAACAAGCAGCTGACAAGAGCCAGATGCAGATATTTACACCCAACCAATAGACAGAAGCTGCTGACCACTGTGGTTGAATTAAGAAAAGGCTGGAAGAAGCTGGAGTGGAGGGGACCCCTGTGGGAGGACCAGAAATGTCAATTAATCTGAACGCCTGAGAACTCACAAACACTAAACCACCAACCATGCAGCATATACTAGCTGATATGAAGACCCCAACACATATACAGTAGAGGACTCCTGGTAATGGGTCAGTCAGAGAAGTCGCACCCAACCCTTAAGAGACTGTAGACCCCAGAGAGTTTAGAGGTCTGGCTGGGTGTGGGCATGTGTGGTGGAGACATCTTCATGGAGACAGGAGATGAGGAAGAGGTATGGGATGTGGAACAGTTGGAGGGTGTACAGGGGGAATGAAATCTGGAATTTAAAATGTAAATAAAATATAAAAAAGAAAAAGTATGAAGATCAAATTGCGTGGTGATCATTATACACATCTTGGTAAGTTGAGTGCAATTTCAAAAGTGACATGTTCAAATATTGACTCTAGGTACATATTATACCCATTAGCATTTATAAAAGTCAGAGAGATGGTGATCCTCTGGGCTACATTCTGTTCTGCTTTACAGTAGGAATTGTGTTCAACGCTCTGCATGCTGCATAACATTTAAATTTATGATCTGCACTAAAGCCAATAGTGAAAATGGAACAATAATATAAGTATTAGAAAAAATAGACAAGTATTTAATAGCCCTGTGTGTAACTCAATGATAAAATTACTATGTAGTATGTGTGAGGTCATGAGATATATTCTAAGCTCTGTACACACCTATGAACACACACCAATGGTAAGTCAATAAAAATATTTCTAAACAGAAGATACAAGAAAATGTATCCATATGCCTAGAACATTCAACTAAATAAGAGGATCAAGAACCATGATTATGTACTGGGCCTTCCAGAGCAGGTGTCAGGATGCACAGTAAGAGACATCCTGAAGGAGCAGAGGACAGAGGTACAGAGATAAAAAGTTATGATCCATGCGGATGTGGGGAGGAAATTAATTCTTGATAATATTTTGCTTTGCTTAAGATTGTTTATGGTTATCTTATATAATTATTTGATTAATCAGAAATATTAAATAAATGATACTTGAACAACACATACGTTAATATATAAGAAATAAGAACTTGGGATAAAGCAGCTTAATTTTAATATTAGTAATCCTTGGCTTGGAAATGTATGCTGTTGCAATTACCTGACTCAATTTTCAGTCCTTTAAGAAAAAATATTTACTTTTTTTATCTTGCTCTATAATGTGGATCAATATTGCTTTATATTTCTTTCTACATTTCACATATAAAAGACACAAGTCTACATGCCATACACTTACAGCTTTTCCATATACAAAAATTCTTACTATCTTGCCCCTCTACCCTCTTCTTCTGTTTCCATCTCCATTACTCTACAAACTGCCTGTCTCTGCTAGACATGAACTTGAAATACCAGTTTTGACTTCCACATACACTGTCACAGGTTGGGATGTTCTCGGTGAATATCTGCAGTGAGAATGTTTTCTTGATACCCTTCTTGGCTTTATCAATGGCTCTGCTCAAATGCAATAAAAACACAAAACATAGTAAAATTAATTTGTTAGTAGTTTCTTTTAAGCTAATCACTGTTAATATTTTATAAGTACCATCTTAGTGTTAAATACAGGACAATCAGTTTAGCAATATGCATTATTGGATTAGGGAACATTTAAAAATGTTTCAGAACCAAAACCTCAGTCAGGTAATACCACATTGATCTAGGAAACACAGCATGTCCTCAGAACTTTTTGTTTGCAAGGTTGTTGTCATCCTGACTACATCTGGAATGAGCTACAATCCAGAAATGGAGGGCACACCTGTAATCCAAACCTTGAGGCTGGAAGACACAGGCTTTTGACTTGGACCTTGACATGGAGATCTTGAGGCATAGGTGTCATGAATTGCTTAGGCCCAGGCAAGATAGAATTGGCACACCCACCCATGGGATTAATATCCCAGAAGACTGAGGGAAGTGGATCTCTGAGTGCAAGGTCTGCCTGGAACAAAGCAAGGTCCCAATCTAGGCATGGTGGTACACACATCTGAGCCACAACTTCTGATGGAGGTCTACATAAGGACATTGACAGAAGGCAGACTCACTCTTCTTTGCCTGACTGCAGTTACTGCCAGCACATCTGTTGATATCTACTTCTTCAGGATTCCAGTTTATATAGAAGATCAGGTGAAACAAACTAGCCTCATGGACTAAACAACTACTAGATTTTTTTGATTTCCCATTCACAGCTGCCCAATGTTGGGTTGGTTGGACTAGAGAATGTAAGTCATTAAAGTAAATTCCCTTAAATCTGCTTGACCTCAAAAGAGAAAGTAGCAGATGGTTTGGATGCACACGGTAGAGTAACATCTATGAAATGGAATTTAAAGTAAGACTGAAGAGTACTATTTACTCCAATAGCAAGAGGAGACAATGAATACAGAACTTCCTCAAAATTAAATAAAATATGCAATAGACAGGAGACTCGAAAGCAGTATCCAGTGATCATCTAATCAACAACATACTTGGAGACAGGCTACCAAATATAATTTTAAGAAAGAAATAAAGCACAAACTGCAATTCCCATATCAGTTACAGAATTAAAGTATAGTCACAAGTAAAATACCTTTTCAGAAAATAATACCATTGATCTTTCTCGTCTTTCGAACTGTAATGTTAAAAGAGATAAACAAGATTAGAGACTTGAGAATGATATGATTATTTCACATGAAAATTATAAAAATTATTATAAGCCAATGGCCACCATGAGGGTGCAGTGGTAGATGGTATTCCCCACATGACTGCCCTTCTGAATGACATGATTTATGGAACACTTGTATGACAGGAAGTTGAATATAGTGTGGAAGCTAGTTGGGAATGTCAAGACTTGACCGTCTTCTAAGAGCTGTGTAATTATGCCTGGGCCAGCAATTACTTCTAGCATCGGTTTCATATATATAAAAGGATTGTTAGTTGTTGAACATAGGTAGGAGTGGAGGTTCTTGGTTCTGTGAAGGCTGGATGACTGAGTGTGGGGGAATATGAATGCAGGGAGGTGGGTTGGGGCACATCCTCATAGAAGCAGAAGGAAGGGGGATAGGATAGGGGTTTTCTGAGTGGGGGAGAAATGGGGAAAGGGGATAATATCTAAAATATAAAAAAACATTCCAATAAAAAATTAAAAATTCAAAAAATAAAGGTGTATACCACCAAAAAAAGAGAAAAAGAAAAAACACCAGTGTTCTCTTAATGTGAGGTCATGTTCACACAGAAATGTACCATGATTCATAGAAGACAGGAGATCCTAGAAACTAGTACTTCATCTGTGTGTCATCACATTAAATCTCCTGGTATAAATTAATAAGACCACCACTATTCTACTTTAGCATGTAATACTCTCAATTAAGATGGATTAAAGATGAACTCACAATGCTAACATTTTATAACTGCAAATTCTATGTGGAATCAGTTAGAACTCATTGATATTTGACACAATCACAGTGTCTTATAGTCATCAACATTATCTTGTAGTTCAATGTTTTTCTTATCCAAACAGCAACCATTACCCAATGCACTACTACTCTTCCCCATGTTCACAACCCTATGTCAGGTATAGTTTTTCCATCTGTAAATTATGTGTACATTGTTTCCTCGTCCTGAAAATAATTATCCATGCTGCAAAATCTTTCATTCACAGAACTTTCTTCTCCCCTTTTCCATGGTTCAAACATCTCTAACTCAACCTGATTTTCTATGGAGAAATCATTCCTGCCCAAAGACTGGCACATTCTTGTTTGTGCCTTTAACTATTCACCCACTCTATCCTCCAGGTGCAACCAGTTTTATCAGAAGGGTGGCTCATGCTTCTACCCTTCAACCTACACACACAAACATACACAGACACATATATACATAACTTATTGAATGTCAGTAAAATAAAAAGTGATGTTATTGCAAGAAAACATATTGTTACATAGTGATATTTAGGGGTTGGTTCTGATGCTGTGATCAGGAATCACTGCATGTGAACACTGAAGGTAATGTTTTCCAATTGGGGAATACTCTAGAACCATCAAATACGAGAAAAATTTGAGTTGGCAACCTGTATACAATCAGACTAAAATGGATTTGTATTTTGCAAACATTCTGGTTAATTGGTTTAAACTGTGAATTATGAAGCATTAACTGGCCTTCAATTTATATAGCTATCCTATTGTGAATACAGGTCCAAACTGTAGGTCTTACCGAAAGATGACATAAAAATTTCCAGTGGGCCAAGATATGTAAAGGGTCTTGGAACTACAGTTTTCCTTTCTTCTGACAAGGAACACATCATCCAAGGCCCACAGGTTATTCAGTGGGAATATACACTTTATCTTAAACTTCTTCCTTTTCCTAGAAAGAGAATCAAGTATATCTGTTAGTTTGATTTGCATTGTAGTTGTAATCACTTGTAGAAATACCCAGTTCTTCCTGCCCCAGAGCACAACAGGACTCCTTCATTTTATCACTCAGGCACAGTTCAAACCATGGTAGATGGAATTCAACAAATCATGTGTTGAAAGAAGTTACTGGATACAAGATTCCCAATGCACACAAATTGACATAGCCTGATTGTTTTTGGATGAGAGAATGTGAATGGCTAATCTATGAATATACATTGTGTATGCATATGTGTATATACATATGGCAGTTTTAGAAAGCCATGTGTTTCAAGATTTCTTTCATCAGTTTTGTTTATTAGTAACCAGTTTGCTTTATTTCCTTAATTTCCATACCAAAAATATTAGTTAAGACTATGTATTCTAATCAATTATATTTAATAATCTTTCCAAAATAAACAATATTGAAATATTGCCTGAATGAATAAAATTCATGTTCCACATCCTTCTCTGTATATTACAGTGACTGATCAGGGTTGGCAGCCAAATTTACCAAATTGGTAGCAGGAGAGCACATTAAATAATTCGCTTTTTAAAATTATGTCTAAAACATTTGTCAAAACTATTGAGAAACATGTAGGGGGTGTCCACCAAACCTGAACCATGGTAGAGGAAAGAGAAGTTGCAATCCTGGAGAAATAAATTGTAATCTTTTTAAAAATGAAGTAAAAGGACATAGGTTATTTTTGTACAAAAAGGCCTAAGTAAAGTGTAGCCTCTCATAGTAAGGAATGCATGCTGCATATACTCACAGGTTGCTAGACACAACCAGAACATCATTAAATAAGGATAGATATCTTTTCTTCCTTTCGTTGTAGCTCTTGATTTCCACAGGGCCTTGGCACAGCAAGGTTTGATGCATTTGTTCCATGTCAACCTTAACAAGTTATTTCTATATCGAAAAGATATGATATTCCTGGTACAGGTCTGCACCTGACAGAACAAGATTTAGTGGATAAGTTATAAGACCAATGTTCATACTACATTTTGAAGAGGTCATGAAATTAAAATGCAGTAAAGTTGAAAAAAATCTGAGAAATATTATAGCAACATTTATAATGATAGCAGTTAACATATGATATACATGTATGAAATTAAAAAATGAATAAAAATGGAGTAATTGTAACTTGTAACATAAATGATATCCTAATGAAAAAAATATATGTGTGTATATATATATATACATATATAGATAGATAGATATAGATTTATATGTACATATATACACACACACACGTCTTTTCTTTTATTGGCCTATATATCTGTTCCTTACGAAATTTCCTCTTAAAGTGATTGTCCCTTCTCCAAACTGTTTTGAATGATGAAAACTTAGAAATCTACAGGTGGTGTACATTGTCTTTTCAAGGTGTATTTGGATTAATCTAAACAATTCAAGGCAAAGACTTCTGATGTTCAGTTGAGCTGTCAAAACTGTTATAAAAAACTCGATCTTTGTCAAATCAGCAAAACAAACAAAGAAACAATCAAACCAACTCTCCAGCTTTCAAAAATATATGTGAAGTTGGTTTTGTCCAGAATAAAGGGTCATTTCATTGACTCTTGCCTGTGGCTCCTGTATGGATATCATCATGGATTCTGGGCAGTAAAAACACTTGTACATTTTTAAGTCTCCACCTAGATTTCTGTACCTCTACAAACCTCTCCATCTCCTGTGCTATGCTAACTATACAGTCTCCTCCATCTTTAGGAGTGCAAAGTTTCTCCTACTCAAGTTATCCCCATTTTCTCTCCTGATATTCTTCCTTCTCTATTACCCAGCCTTGGCCATAGCAAATCTGTTTCTTTTTTCTCTCTACTCAGAACTCTTCCACCTGCCTCTGAACATGATTCTTCTCATATTCCTAATAAGATTCTCCCCTGTGATACTGGAGTGTCAAATCTTCTGGTGGTTTCTTTAATGTTACCTGCTCAAATAAATGGTATATTTATGATATACATTTTCTTTAAGGGAATATAATTCTGGCAGAAACATGTTACATCTTTCAAACAATATGTACAAAGGCACCATATCTTTTAATTGGAAAGCATTTACGATTCCTGTGAATCAAAATGTCAAAAAGATATACCTGCCAGCAGTTGTCATCAATACTTCAAACAATAATGTAAAACATATGACAAAAATACCAACTCAATTTCACAATAAGCAAAATTGAAAGCAAATGAACATGTGTGGAAAGTGGCTCCTGTCATTGGAATTAATATTCAAATCCTTGGAAAGATTCCAAAGAACACAATATGTATTAGAAACTATGACAATCTGAAGAAAGCAAGCAAGTTATTAGATTTTGAATGTACCAAAAAATTCTGACCAATCGTTTTTTTAAATCTCCGTGGTCATGTGATTAAAACAATTGGGTTGCATATAAAATAATCCTCACTTATAAGTTGGGCAGATTTTTTAAGATTTATAAAATCCCTTCACCTGTATGCTCAAAGCATACCTCTCCTCACAGAATAATTTTTTAGAGAAGACTGGTACTGAATATTTCTACAATGACTACGTATTCAAGAAACCATTGCTGAGTTGAGAGTTAGCTCATATGATCTGTAGAAATGAAGAGAGAACATTAACCGATATGATTAGTCTATTATGAGAATCTAATTAGTTATAAAATACCTTTTCTGGGCAGCCTGGAAGGGAGAACCTTTTAATAGATCTGAATTTTTTTATTCTTTTAGTCTTTCTTCCTCTTTCACTGAAAGATTTTTTATTTGATATTTTATTTATTTACATTTCAAATGTTATCCCCTTTCCCGATTCCATCTCCCTCCTTAACCCCCTATCCTATCCCACCTCCTCCTTTTTTGCTTTTATACCATTATAATTACATGCAAGTATTAAGGTCAGTTCTAGGTTGAGGAAGTAGCTATACAATAGATGCAAATAGTCAAGGAGCACGCAAGACAATAAACCCAGATAGTAAAAGAACAAACAGGACAATAAACAGATGGACTTGAAATTTTATTTTGCTTTCCTACTCCTGAACACCAAACTGGTGACTGCATTTGGTAGACAAATCACCAAAGTCTGGGGGCTCTGTAGTAATTAGGCTGTAGGACCATTGTGATGTCAATAGTCTAAGGCTCATGCCATCTGACAAAGTGACACATGCATTTCCTTTCCTTATACTTAGTGGCTTTAAAAGGTTTTCTAGCAATTGTTGAACTGTAAGTTTTTGTAAGGAATAACGTTTTCACAACCACGTAGAGTATGAAAGTCATATAGGTGAGAGATTGAATATAGAGAAGGATAATAAATCAATAGACAAGTACATTCATAGATACTCTTTGGGTGGTTTCTTTACTATACTCTGCTCATATAATTCCAACACTAAAACATATATTAAGTGAATATCATGCTGCCCAAAACATATATCTTTCAATTAATATGTAGAGAGACACCACCTATTGCCTAGAAAGCAGTTAAGACCCATGAGGTTCAAGGAGTCAGGAGGAACAGCAGGCAATGGTTATCATCACTCACATTCCACAATAATGTAAAGATGTTTACAAAAATAATACCAACTCAGTTTCATGATATCGAAAAATAAATGAATATGTTTTGAAACCGATTCCTTTCGACCTGGATGAACATTAAAATATTGAAAACTTAAAAAACCCACGACATATCTAGGAAAAAATAACAATTATCTGAAAGCCACAGAGTTCATAGACTCTAGGTTGAAGTCTGACCAGTTTACATCAAAAGTTTGTGTTTATAGTAGGTAAAAACAATTAAATAGTCTAGAAAATAATACTCTTTCATGTGCAAGATAGGTATTGTTTGAAGACTTATAGAAAACTTTTTCCTGGAGGCTCAAAGCATACCACCCTTTACCTGACAACTCTGGTTTTTTTAGAATATTGGTACTAAAAATTTCGAATGAGTAAGTTTTTATGAAGACACTGCTGAAGTAAAAGTTAGTTCACATGTTCTGAAGGAATCAAGATAGAACACTTCTTGATTCCATTAGACTATCATAAGAATCAAGTTAGTTATTGTATACATACCTTTACAGTGGAGCCTGCAATTGAAAACCAATCAATGGACTTGAAATTATCGCTTTCCTTCTAGGCACTAAAACCCAAAGTGAACACTGCAGTTGGTAAACCAACCACTGAAGTCTGAGGAGTCTTTGGGAGTCAGGGTGGCAGGTCATTGTGATGTCAAGATTCAAAGGCTCATGCTATAGTTGACAAAGTGACAAGTGCATTTCATGTCCTTCAATATTTTGGTTTTAAAAACATATTCTTTTAATAATTGTTGAACCATAGGGATTTTTATTAAATAATAGATTTTCACAAAAGTATGTGTTATATGATAGATAGATGATAGTTAGATGATAGACAGATAGATGATTGATAGATAGATACATTATAGATTCTCATTAGTAATAATACCAGTTAATGAAAAGGAGAAACATTGTAAAATGCATATTCATTTCCAAATATTCTCAATACATATGTTTTTACATATCAAAGGTATACATGAAAGGAAATATCATTAACACTGTGAACCTGAAAGACCAACATGCAAGAATCATAGGAGACTTTACAAATGAATGTGCTTTACTGAATAGATTCAGAAAGCTTCATCCATCGGGAGGTCAGACAGAATTGAAGATATGTATATTATTTTTCCCACCACAATGATGCTTATTTCAGATTATAGTTAAGTTTAAAACACACACTTTAAATGAATGCATTCTATCATCTACAACTTCACTACAAAAACCATTAAAATGAATATAAAATACAATTTTATTTTATTATTTGAAGTTTGAGATTTAAAAATTAGGTCCTGTTCTTCCTTTTTCAGATGAATCATTATATTTTCTTCCACCTTCCTTTTATTAAATATAGATTCTTTATTTATACAACACATTCTGATAGTTTTCACTACTGCCTCTCTACCATACACACACACACACACACACACACACACACACACACACAAACATACAAACACACACACACATTCCTTTTCTCATTTCTGAGTTCAGTTTATTTTTTCTCTCATTAGAAAAGAACAGGCTTCTTAGAGATAACAACATAACATATCAAAATAAAATACAGTAAGATAAAACAACACCCATTATAATAAAGTTGGACAAGCTAAGCCACCAGAAAGTAAAAGACCCCAACACAAGGCAAAAGAATCAGAGGCTCACTCATTTATACTTTCCTAGTATATATACAGAGGATCCTTGTAGACTTCTGCAGGCCTTGCAATTCCTACTTCAGTTTCCATGAGTTATTTGAGATTTGTTGCTCTCCTGGTCTTCCATCCCCTGCAGCTTCCTAATTCCCAGAATAGAAAAGCAGTCTTTATAATCATTATTACAGAATTTGAACACTACAAATATTCATTACTTTTCAGAATAAATTTAAAAATCTTGTAATATGGGAATTGATAGATTTGATAGATTAAGGTATCAAAGTATCAATGGGTCCAAGATTTCTGTATTTCAGTCAGTTAGAAGTGACTGTAATTATACAGATTTTTTCTCTATATTTATATATCATTCTACTTACTCCCTTAGTACAAGCACTTAAGTAAAAAATTAAGAAAAATATTTAGGCTTCAAACATTATTTCTCAATCAGATATTATAAATTTGTACATAACTCACTTTGCAATGCTGACAGAATTAAGTTTGTTCCTCTTGAACTATGTGAAGTAAACTGAGGATTTCTAATCCATGGTAAGTCATGCAAGTTCCATAAATAGAAACCGTTATGCATGCACATTTATAGAATATACAATTATACACATTTAAAGAATGGAGTTGTGTCCGAATCCTGAATGCTTGTGAGAAAGCTCCAAGGAAACAAGATGTGAATCTTGTAGCCTCAGTTTCTTCAAACACAAATTGTTCTTGGAGTGTTTTGTGCTCCTCCCAGGGGTACTGGATAGGCGTGTTTACTTCAGCTGTTGTTATTCACATGCCTCCATGGAAATACAGGTTTTTGTCATGTGTGCCTTGTCCTTGTAATTGAAATCCTTACTCCTGTGACTCTTTTTCTTTATCTTTTTTCTTTCTCCTGCCCTGCCCCATGTTTCCCACCACACACACCCTGGAACTTCAAGTCTCTGCAAGGTTAGGTGCTTCATCTCCCATTGAAGTCCCAATGTAGCCCAGCTAGAACACTTCACAAGGACAGGCAACAGCTTCTAATACAGCCCCCATTCCAGTTATCTGTGACTCACATGAAGACTGGGATGCACATCTGCTACATATGTGTGGGGAGTCATAGGTCCAGCTCGTCTATGTGCTTTGTTTGGTGCTTCAGTGGAATAGTGTTGAGAGTCACAAGAATCCAGGTTCGTATGCTGTTGGTCTTCCTGTGGAGTTCCTATCCCGTTTGAAGCCTGCAATGCTTCTTCTTATTCTTCAATAAGAGTCACCAAGCACCATCCATAGATTATGTGTCTGTATCTGTTTGAGTCAGCTCTCGGGCAGAACCACTCAGAGAACATGTAGTTCCTGTCTGGGAGCAAAAACGAGCATCATGAATAGTGTTAGGGATTGGTGCTTGCCCATGGTCTCAGGTTGGGTTGGTTATTGGATGGCCATTCCCTTAGTTTCTTCTCCATCACCCATGCCTATATTTCTAATAAGATAAATTTGGGGTTGAAAGTTTTGTGTGTGGGTTGGGGATTCTGTAGCTTCACTGGGGTTTCTGCCTGGCTACAGGTGGCAGCCTCTTCAGGTTGCATTCCCCCAGTGTAGAAAGTCACATCTAAGGTCATCTTCTTTGATGCTTGGGTGCCTCCCTTGTCCCATCTCTCTCCTGTTCTGTTGATGCCCACTGTCTTCTCACCCCAGTCAGTTGCAAATATCTATTAATTTTCATGGCCATCTAGCCATTTCTCCTGACCTTCCCTTACCTGGCCCTAAACCCAATATTCCCCCTCCCCATCACCATCCTTCCCAGTTCCCTCCATCTGCCTCTTATGAGTATTTCATTCCCCCTTCAAAGTGAGATACAATCTTGGGCTTTCCTTCTTGGTTACCTTCTTTGAGTCTGTGGAGTGTAAACGGTATATGCATTTTATGGCTAATATACAGTGATAACTGATTCCATGACATGCATGCCTTTTTGGGACTGAGTGACTTCACTCAGGATGATAATCTCAAGTTTGATACATTAGCCTGCAAAATTTATGATGTCTTTGGATTTTTTTATTGGATATTTCACTTATTTACAGTTTACATGCCATCCCCTTTCCCCATCCATCCCCCACAAACCCCCATTCTATACCCTTCCTCCTTCTTGCTTTCATAACATTTTAATTACATACAAGTATTAAGGTCAGTTCTAAGTTGAGGAACTAGCAAATATAATAGATGCAAATAGTCAAGGAACAAGCAAGACAATAAACATAAATAGTCAAAGAACTGGCAAGGCCATAAACAAAGTCCTGTGATCACTCCTGTGTTCACTGTTTCTAAAGGCTTATCAGGATGACTTAAATATCTGGGCCTACTTCCCTGTCCTAGCCCAAAGTAATTTTCATGCCTGTAGCATACTTCTTTGTTCTAGCCTAAGATTTAGATTCCTGCCTGAAATTACTTCTTTGTTCTATCCTCATGTCAGATTCCTGCCTGAATCCCAATTCCTCCTCTTTGCCAAAGTCAGATTCCTTCCAAGCAGCCCCCAAAGCTCTCCAATTTTCCCTTTTTATTTTATAAACAAGACTGAGCCTGTCTTAGATCATTCTGACAAGAATACCTTTCTTACCCATCATGGAATATGCATTCCCAAAGCAATGCACTTATGTCTTAGGTTGGTAAGGCTCTGTGCAAAATCTTACTCATCCTTAGCTTGCCAGCCTGTTAAATTAAGAACTCTGTCCTATTCCATTGTGTAGATGTACTGCGTATTTTGGTTTGTTTCTTTGTAATATTTTTTGTTTTATCCATTTTTCAGTTGGGGGACATTTTTATTTTTTGTTTCTGGCTATTACATTAGTTCTCTGTTTTCTATTTTCTAGATGACCTCTTTTTTATTGGATATTTTATTTACATTTCAGATGCCATCCCTTTTGCACATTTCTTCCCCTCCCCCCCCCAAAAATCCCTATCCCATGCCCCCTTTTCCTTTTTGCTTTTATACACTTTAAAAAAATGTTAATCAAAGGATTTATAAGTTTGGTAATGCTCAATCAGAAGTGTAACCCAATACCCAACATAGACATATCAACTGCCTTTGACTGGTGGAGACATGTGAACATCTGCCTCCATATTTCCTCCCTCTCTTTTTCTCTCTTTCTCTCTCTCATCACCTAGCTTCTCCTCTCATTCTTCTCCTCCTCTCCTTACTCCTCCTCTTCCTCTCGGTACCCCCCCCACCTTAGCTCCTCCTACATATCACCCTTCCTTTTAAAATGAAAGTTTTCTCTCAAAATACATTTAGAGCATAATTATGACAATTTGTACCAGTGAGGTACAAGATAGTCCTAATACCCAGTCCATGATTTTGTTGACTAACCAGAACCTCTGTCATCTATCCTAACTAAAGCACTTAGTTCTGAACCTGGCTTTTTTGTTAGATTTAGAATGAATGTCAGCTGAAAACCATCCACTCAAATCTTTTCTCTCAAAATAAATAGCCATGATTGGCTATGAAACTATAAGTTTTCAACCCCGTCAGAAATCCAGAATGACTGAGTTAAGTAAAATTATGGGAAGCACAAAGCATAGCTTCTAAAACTTAGCCAATTTTTAGAGACCACTGAACACTGGGACACTCCCTATACTACAAAACGTTGGAGCATCTGATCTTCAGCCTTCTGACCCAGGACCATCTGACAGACCTTAGTGCTACAGAATTATTAAGGGCTGATTACTCTGTCTAGGCAGATATAATCCGTCGATTATTCTGCAGGTGTGTCCTTTTCTGGACAGTAATTTGTCTGTAGATGGAAAGAGGCAATTCTTGCCTAGTGACTGTCTCACCACAACTGGAGTAACTCCAAAGATGCTCAATTTCTTCTTAGAATCCAATACAGGAAGCTTTGAGGAGCAGACAGGTCTCTAATCAAAATAAACATTAATACAAAAATGCTTGTAACATCAATTCTGTGGACTTCAGATGTTTTGAAAACCAACTATCCATGTAAGGTAATCTGGACTCTTGTCTGTTAACTCCACTCAGCTATTTCTAAATAAAACATAGAAAACACCCTAACAATAAACTCCAAGCCATGAATTTGCTATAGTCCATTAACTCACAGGCTAAGTATCTCAAATCTGTTAAAAAAATTAAAGAAGGACTGGGCAAGATGACCTCCTAATTGGTGAGAGAGGTGTGTTGAAGTCTTTCACTATGTTTTTATAGTTTTCATGCTTGTTTCTTTTTTATTGGACATTTTATTTATTTACATTTCAAATGTTATACCATTTTCCTTTCCACATTTCTGCTCTGGAAACCCCACATCCAATCTTCTGTCCCCCAGCTTCTATGAGGTTGCACACACACACACACACACACACACACACACTCACACACACATTCACACTCATACACACTCACACACACACACTCACACACACTCATGCACACTCACACACACATTCACACTCACACACACACTCACACACACACTCACACTCATACACACTCACACACACACTCACACACACACACAAACTCACTCAAACACACATACTCCTTCTCCCAGCCCCAGAATTCCCCTACACTGGAGACTTGAGCCTTCCCCAGAAAAAGGTCTTCTTCGCCTATTCATGTCCAACAAGGCCATTCTCTGCTACATATGTGGCTGGAGGCATGGGTCCCTACATTTGTACTATTTGGTTAGTGGTTTAGTCCCTGGGAGCTCTGGGGGGTGGGTGTTGGTTGGTTGATATTGTTGTTCTTCCTATGGGGTTGCAAATCTCTTCTGCCTCTTCAATTTTCTCTCTAACTCCTCCATTGGGAACACAGTGCTCATTCCAATACTTGGCTGGGAACATCTGCCTCTGTATTTCTCAGGCTCTGGCAGAGCCTCTAAGCAGACAGCTATATCAGGCTCTTGTCAACAAGCACTTTGTGGCATTCACAATAGTGTCTGAGTTTGGTGTCTGTATATGGATCCATTATTATGTATAATGTATTATGTATACCATTATTATCTATAATGAATCCCCAGGTGGGGCAATTTCTGGTGGACCTTTCCTCCAGTCTCTGGTGCACACTTTGGCTCTGTGTGTGTTCCTGTAAGTATTTTGTTCCCCCTTCTAAGAAGGACTGAAGAATACACACTTTGGTCTTTTTTCTTGAGCTTCATGTGGTCTGTGAATTTTATCTTGGTTATTCTGAGCTTTGGGGCTAATATCCACTCATCAGTGAGTGTATAAGACTGTGGACCAGCGTGCTGTATTTGTCCATACAGAGCAGGAAGCTGTTTTTGGTAACTTGTGGGACTCCTTCATAACTGTCTAATTTGTGAGGTATTGGGTACTTCTACCTCACAGCCTGTGTGCAGCCTAGCACAGGGAACACTTAGCCTCATGGCCAGCAACTCCAAAAAGAATAATTTGGGGAGTCAGTATAGAATGCTTTTCTATCTTGGCAAGGGTGCATTTTGCACTGTGAAATTGGCCTGGAATCTGACAAGTAAAGCCCTGGTTTTTATAAAAACAGTAGATATAACCAAGAAGAACATAGGCAGAAAGAGCAACATTGGGGACACTAAACCATCCTAACATCATTCACCTCTTCCAGGTTCTAATGACATCAAGGCACATTCATTTTGTAATAGAGTATGCTCTGGGAGGGAGGTTATTGGAATTATTACAGGAGAATGGCTCGCTGCAGAAGGGAGAGGCAAAGAAAATATTTGGGCACACAGTGGCAGCCATAAAGTACTGCTGCAACCTTGGCATTATCCATTGAGACATTAAATGTATTGATAGATGCAGAGGGCAATGTGAAGTTAACAGACTTTGGGCTGGCCATCAAATGCAGACCTGGCAGCTTACTGAAATAGAAGTGTGGGACAAAGGGCTTTCATGCCCAGAGCTGGTACTAGGGGAGCCATATGATGGCAAGAAGATAGATGTGTGGAGTTTGGGCGTGCTACTGTATTTTATTAACACTGGGTACTACTTCTTCACAGGAAGCACCAGGAAAGAGATGGAGAATAAGATCACAACTGGAACCTGTAACATTCCACCTTACTTCTCTGTGGAACTTGAAACCTAATTCACCAGATCTTCATAGTATCCCCAGAGATGAGGCCCTCCATTGAAGACACTGAGAGACATCTATGGGTAGGGAAATGTGACATAAATATACTAACTGATAAATACCCAGATTCCAACATCATACACATGCTCTGTGACATGGGGTTTAATGCCAATGACATCTTGGAATCCCTGCGTAAAAACCAGTTCATTGAAAAAATGGGGACATATTTACTTTTAACAGAGCAGGTATGCAAAGGGATTGAGCATACATCAACCATGTCAGCCAAGCCTGTGGATCCCTGCCCTACACCACCACCATCACCAGCATATATCTCTAATTCTGGTCTTCCCCTAAAATGAAGGGCCAGTAAACCCATCCTTGGCCTCCTCCACATCTGTCCTTCAGGACAGAAGGGCCCTGTTGCCCTGACACTATCAGGACACAAGGTGGCCAGAAGTGTCTCCATGCCTCCCATTGCTCTACACTGTCCCACAAATAAATGCCATGCTTCCACCTGTGCCCTCCATTCTGGAGCTGTGGCTGCCCCATGTGTCTTTAGCACCATATTGGGAGATAAAATATGCCTGCCACCTGAACAAGACTTTGCTGTGGAAACATCAACTCCCCCTCTGAAGACTGGGTGCTTCAAGAGACTAGGCAGGAGAATCAGGTGTGGCCTATCAAAACTCTTTTGCTTCCTCCTGCCTCCAACCACAAAAACCCAGCAGCACTTGTCCTTAAAATGGCTCCGCTGAAACAGGCCAGATGCAGAACCCAATGAAAGGGCAGGCAGGTATGGGAGTGTGCATCTCAGCTCTGAAGTTTTTTGTCTCTCTTTTATTCGTGTCTTCTCATTGGAAAAATCAAAAAAGGGTATTTTTGGGGTCTCTTGGGATGCTCAGATGTATTTCTACTCCAGCTGGATTAAAGTCTGCTCCTTGGCTTACCATCTGAGGAAGAAATCTTGTTGGATAATGCCTAGGTGGTATCTGATACAATTAAACTAGCAGTAATCAGCAAGTGACTGAGTATAGCCAGGTAAAGTGGGCATGCAGAACTCTCCTCCATGCTGAACATATTCAGATAGACACTGTGCTTGGGGATCTAGTGCCTGGCAGAGCGACCATGGTCAAAGTACAAAAGGGACAGCTCAGTGACTTCCTACAATTCAACTGGACAGACAGAGTGTGCAGAGCCCTGTAAAATCTGACATTGCTGCTTGGATACCTACATGGGGAAGCAGATCTGGATACCCAGTTCCTGTGTATCAGGCATGCTCCTTAGAGAGGAGATGGTTGTGGTGTCTCCAGAATCTCACTGTGGCATTTAGAGCCTTGGCATACACTATTATGCTAGTCTTATGGAAAGGGTCCATAACTTCTCCCATCTCTGCACTTGATCCAGAGTCCTTCCCTCCTGAGACCTTCGGCTCTTACATTAGTGTCATCCACCAAGAGAGTTCTCATTCAGTAGGAGGTTCACAGAAGGGATGAGACTGCCAATGTTCATGGTACCAGGTTGAAGTCCCCCTCAAGTCTAATGTGTTTCCCTCCTTCAGCTTCTCTTCTGCAGATGATGGTGCTGTGCTACAGAAGCTGGTGCTTGCGAGGCCAGGAAGGTCCTGGATCCCTGACTATGAGGGCAGTGGTTCATTGGGGCTGAGGATCACACCTCAGAATCACAATACTGAACTAGAAACACAAAGTAAAATTCTCCTACCTGAGCAAGGTATGCTTAAAAGAGGGGAGGCTGTTGTACACAGGGACCAGTGTCCAGATGGAACCTAATGTGATGATCTGGTGCCTGCCAGAGGATCAACTGCCAAGGCTCTAATGGGCCACCTCAAAGTATCCCTGCAGTTTAGAAGGACACCAGGGCCTGAGCTCTGTGGTTGCTGTTCAGTGTGGAGCATCTGCCAAGAATGGAAACCAGCATCTATAGACAAGCAAGAGGCTGAATTCCCACACTTAGGTGAGATGTGAGCCTACTTTCTAGATTGTCTATGTCAAGTGGTGTGACCTGCCCTTTTGTCAGTTGCCATTCAATAGGCATAGTGATGTGCAAGGCTCTTCCTAGGTGCTAGTTCCCAGGATCATTAGTGTGATGGACAAGCTGTGCATGAGGAGGTGACATTCTGGCAGAGTCCAGGACATTCAGGAAGACAAAGGTGGTGATGTAAATCCACATCAAAACAGGTAAAAACAGTAATGAAACTGGTAGTTCCCATCCTAGTACAGGTTGTTGGCAAACACTGTCCCACAGAAAACAAATCTTCTGGGCAGAGACTGGACAGGAAGGAGGCCTGAGACAGATGGCCATGAAAGCAGCCATGTGACTGGCAGCCATTATGAATGACTGGATCAGAGGAGTGCCTGTGAGAGTGTGAGTTGTATGGACACCCTAAAGGAAATAGGTTGTAATTCATCTCTTGGCGAAATGGTGTTCTCCACTCAGATCACAGGCCCTGGGAGTGTTGTATCTTTAGGCTAGGGAAGTTTTCCTCTACAATTTTGTTGAAGATATTTACTGGCCCTTCAAGTTGGGAGTCTTCATCCACATCTATACCTATTATCCTTAGGTTTGCTCTTCTCATTGTGTCCTGGATTTCCTGGATGTTTTGGGTTAGGAGCTTTTTGCATTTTGCATTTTCTTTGACAATTGTGTCAATGTTTCCCATGGTATCTTCTGCACATGTGAGTCTCTTTTCTATCTCTTGTATTCTGTTGGTGATGCTTGCATCAATGACTCCTGGTCTTTTTCTTAGTTTTTCTATCTCCAGGGTAGTCCCCCTTTGAGATTTCTTTATTGTTTCTACTTCCATTCTTAGATCCTGCACAGTTTTGTTTAATTCCTTCACCTGTTTGGTTGTGTTTTCTTGAAATTCTTTAAGGGAAACATTATTTAAGATTTTTTCTTAAGTCAGTGTATGTGTCCATTTGTACACATGAATGCAGTTCCTGCAGAGGCCAGAAGAGGGCGTCAGGTCCCCAGGAGCTGGAATGACAGATAGTTGTGAGCCTTTGTATGATACCTGACCTCAGGTCCTTTGGGACAACACAGCTACTGTAACACATTGAACCATCTCTCCAGCTATGTATACACAAATATACACAGGTGCACATGCATGCACATAATTCATGTACACACAACACACACAGGTGGACATGCATGCACATACGTGTACCACAACACACAGGTGCACATATGTGCACACACATGCACACATCACATACAGAGATACATATGCATTCACACACATGTACATCCACCACATACACATGTACACATGCCATACACACAGGTGCATATTCATGCACATAATACATGCATACACAAATATACACAGGTGCACATGCATGCACATAATACATGTACACACAACACACACAGGTGGACATGCATGCACATACATGTACCACAACACACAGGTGCACATATGTGCACACACATGCACACATCACATACACAGATACATATGCCTGCACACATATGTATACCCACCACATACACATGTGCACACACCACACACACAGGTGCACATGCATGCATATACAGCAAAACCAAAATCATTCCAAGGCATACCATTTCTATCCTTTATTTAATAACAGTAACAATAAGCTAAGTCTGGGGTAGCATCCACCATGTAGCAAACTATCCTGGTAACTCATTTATTCTTCAAAACAGAGTAACCGCCACTATCCACTTCTCAGAAGGAAAATGGTTTTGAGACAATAAATAAGCACATACTGGCTCCTCAACTCCAGCTTTGCAGGTCAGGATTTCGGCCAAAGGTATGAGAGGCTGCATGTGGTGACACCCAACTTTAATTCCGACACTCAGGAGACAGAGGCAGGTGAATTTGAGGCCATCCTGGTCTACACTGTACATTCTAGGATACCCAGGGCTACTTAATAGACCCTGTCTCAGAAAGGGGGAAGGGCATGGAAGCATACTCTATGAATGAAATCTGGGCCTGGAAGTTAAGAGACTCTATTTCTCTTTTAGAAGGACTTGAGTTCAAGTCTCAGCGCCCATATCAGGCAGCTAACAACTGCCTATAACTAGAGCTCCAAGGGATCCACCGCCTCAGGCCTCTGCAGTAACACATGATACACATACCCACACACACACACACACACACACACACACACACACACACTTTAAATAAAGTCTTTATTTTAAAAAATGAAATGCTTTATAACCTTGAAAAATTACTATTTTGTCAACTTACAGGACAAATGCAGGGCAGTGGGATGTACAGACACAGACACAGGCACAGAAACAGACACAGGAGGTGCATCCATGAATTACATGGGGAGCACACACAGGAACCTACTCTAGAAATGGCTGGCCAGAGCAGACCTGTCAGCATGTTTCCTTCTGGACTGAGGAGAGCAGCAAACACAGGAGACAATAACAACCATCTCTTCAGGCTCTTGGGCAATGCAAGCTCAAGGCAGCAAAAGCATTGGGAGTGAGTGCCCTGTTTACCAGCAGGGAGAAAGATGGCTCCCTAGGCAAGCTGCTGCTTTACCATCTCTGAAACCTTCACACAACCAGCATTTATACTATATATCATACTGGTGTGTTCAGAGAGCATCAGTGTGGGGAGCCAACAGAAGGCAGCTATCATCCTTGCAGCCATCTTGAGCCTGTATACCCTGCCAACAGACTAGTTTACAATAGCCTACAACAGCTAAGCACACTCTGATAACATCTTGTTTTAGATACCCAGGATTTTCCCTTGGGTGTGTGAGACATAAAGGTGTGTGACTTTAAAGGCATGACTTAGAGATCAGATTTAGAGACAAGATCTAAGGGTGTGACTTGGAGGCATGGATTAGAAGTGAGACATATAAAAGGAGAGAGGCAGACAGAAGAGTTCAGTACAACTTGGAGTTTGTATTAGGCACTTGGCACTTGGAGAAAGAACTTGGAGGCACTAGGAACTAGGGACTAGGAACTCAAGACTTGCAACTTGGATTAGGAAGAGAGACTGAAGAATAAACAGGATTGAATCACACTCTGGTCTCCATTCTTTGTGTCCATCCTCACTCTCTCTCTTGCTGAACCCTGACCCGCAGACTGGAGCAGTTTGGGGCAGTGCAAGCTCTAACAATTTAGCCCCTAAGGCTTTTGGCAGGGCGGGTCCAACATTGATAGAGTGGCCCTTTACATTTTGGCCCTCAAACGTGGGGCAGCACCGTCTACAACATGTTTGGCGCCCAACGTGGGGAAGCTCGGGCTGCAACACATCAGACCACAGGTCCTTCAACTGTGCTCTGCGGACTTAAAGGCAACCTCTGCAGCAAATCAAGGGAGAGATTTGTTGAGTAAATAGAATGTTAATATATTAATAGTGGCTTAATAAAATCATAAGACTAGAAAGCATTATGGAGACATTGTAAAAGTCTCAATCATGTTGTAAATACTGGGTTATTTTAGAATCTACTCTACCCTCCCCTGACTTGGCACTGAAGGCCTTTCTGTATCAGGCTCAATCTGCATAAGGTCTCCTCTCTCCTGCCCAGCCCCCTCCCCCAGATTCTGTATCCACTCCTTTTCTGGCACAGTTCTGTGCTTTCTCTGGGAATTAAATCGAGATTAATGAATTACTAGAATCCCACACTGTGCCCCTCTCTTGTAGAAAATATCTGAGCACACTTATTAAATACTGTGCTAGCATGTTTATTATTAAGTAGTCATGAAGATAATAAAATACACTTTAAGCATATCAGGCAGGCAGAGGTTTGACTTTTTCTTTCTATACATACTGGATTGCTCTGCACTTCTGAAATTCACTGCCTCCTATCAAAGAACACATCTCTCGTATACCGAGAATGCAGAGCACTGGTGTGTAGGTGCAGTATGGTGCTTGGCTCGCAGCAGCTGCTCCAAGGCCACTTCATTGAGGGCTTCATCAACATGGCTCTTATCAAGGTGACTTCTTCTGACTGGAATCCTCTCTGTCTACCTTCCCTAGCCTGCTTCCAAGTGAAAAAGAAAGCATTACTAATGTCAAGGAAAATAAGAGCAAGCCATCTGCCTCAGTCAAACATTAAGAAGGCTTAATTACATACTGACAATCCTTTTTCTCCCTTGCTTGCTTGCTTGCTTGCTTGCTTGCTTGCTTGCTTGCTTCCTTCCTTCCTTCCTTCCTTCCTTCCTTCCTTCCTTCCTTCTCCATTATTTCTGCCTCTCTCTCTCTCTCTCTCTCTCTCCCTCTCTCTCTTTCAAGACAGGGTTTATGTGTGTAGCCCTGGCTGTCCTAAAACTTGCTCTGTAGATCAGGCTGGACTCAAACTCAGAGATCCACTGGCCTCTGTCTCCATATGGCTGGGATCAAAGGCACATACCACCACCACCCAACTTTAACAATTTTATTTTTTAAGTTGTGGTATAAGTATGTGGGAAATATGGGACCTTCTACCAGCTCAAAAGCCCTCAATTATGTTTATTTATTTATTTTTGCCAACATCAAAATGGAATTAATTATAAACTTGAAGTTTAGGCATATTACTTTAAAACTTACCAATAATGGCAGAAAAATAGCTAAGGTATTTCAAAATGATAGTATCTGAGAAATTGATCTAGGGATGTAGAAGCTTTTGGTACTCTTTAATATTTAAAATGTGTACATTTATTACAGCAGCACACCTTTAAATGTTTTTGATGGGATATTTAATTATACATAATAATGGCTTACATTATTTTTCATACACAGACATAATGTATTTTTATATTCACACAGACATCCCATTTACTACCCTCTCCAAACTCCTTACTCTCCCAAACCAGAACCCTTCTGCTTTCATCTTTTGAGTCTGTGTGTGTGTCTGTGTGTCTGTCTGCCTATCTGTGCCTGTCTGTTTGTCTGTCTATCTGTGAGACCCAATGAGTTCCATTAGAGATGTTTGCCAGAGCATAGGTAAGGATTTGCTTACATAAAAGAAAATTTCTAACATTTAAAAAGTAAAACCTTCTACACAATACAGAGGAGCAGACTTCTAAAAAGAAGATGATGAAACAGAAAATGTCTAACATTAAGTTTGATGCAAGTCTAATAACCAAACAAGATCCATGAAGAGCCAGACATAGTGAAAACTACTGTAACCCAGTACTCATAGACAAAGGCCAGCAGATCACTAGTTTGAGGACAGCCTGGGTTACATTTGAGTTTGAGGCCAGCTTGGGTTACATTTGAGTTTAAGGCCAGCCTGGGTTACATTTGAATTTTGATTCCAGCTTAAGTTACATATCAAGAGAAGAAATTTCATAAAAAAATAATATTTCAAGACATATGCCCCAGAACTGAAGAACGTGAGCTCTTGAATTAATAGAGTCAAACAAGAGACAACTTATCCCCATCCCAGAGTTTATCAGCATAGAATTTAAAACCTGCCAACATGCCAACAAGAGAAAGAGGCGTAAGAGTCACAGCTCTGAAAGCTGCCTAGAAATTAAAGCACAAGTCACATGCAGTGAGAGACACACTGTGGGCTAAGTGCCTGTCCCACGCATGTGCAGACCTGGGTTTGCACCTCCAGGACCCTCAGAAAGCCAGGTACAGAGGGCACATCTGGATCACAGCACTTCCACAGCCGGACGGGAGGCAGAGCTTGGAGAATCACTAGAGGCTCACGGGACAGCTAGTCTGATCCATGACACTGTCTCAGACAAGGTGGAAGGCAAGCCTCAACATTCAAGGTTGTCCTCTGACCTCTCTACACATGCAGTATCACCCATGCACCTGCACTCATTCATAGACACGGGTGAACATAAAGGTAAAAAACCAAGTTTGTACAAAAGACTCAGGAGTCAGATGGCACCTGTTCTCACTGGCAACGTGAGTAGCTAGAGAGCAATAGGCAGGCTGCCTTCAGAATTCTGAAAGAAAAGGTCAGTCAGCCTGTTAACACAGAAGGTGGGGTAAAACACCAGGCACCACCCAAAAACATACTTCTTTTCCCTGCTTCAGGAATCTATTGGAAGATGTGTCATACAAAACAGCATAACCAACAAAGGATGCTGTAAAACCCAGACAACCCAAAGGTTCTGGGTACCGGGCTGTACCAGGCAACTCAAGGGTTCTGTGTACCAGGCTATACCAGACAACCCAAGGGTTCTGTGTACCAGGCTGTACCAGGCAACCTAAGGGTTCTGTGTATACGGCTGTACCAGACAGCCCAAGGGTTATGTGTACCAGGCTATATCAGGCAGCTCAAGGGTTATATGTGCCAGGTAACCCAAGGGTTCTATGTACCAGGCTGTACCAGGCAGCACAAGGGTTCTGTGTACCAGGCTATACCAGGTAGCCCAATGGTTCTGTGTACCAGGCTATACCAGGCAGCCCAAAGGTTCTGTGTACCAGGCAGCTCAAGGGTTATGTGTACCAGGCTGTACCAGGCAACCCAAGGGTTATGTATACCAGGCTGTACAAGGCAGCCCAAAGATTCTGTGTACCAGGCTGTAGCAGCCTGCTTCTGAAATGGCAACTTCACTGTGTACTGTAGATAGCCATCAAGATATAGATCTTTGGAGGCTGTCCATCTTACCTGCAGCACAGCAGCCAGCAGATACACAACAACAAAGACCACTGTCAGAGAGGTGTGGCCTCTCTTCATTAGATGAATTGTGTACAGGAAGATCAAGTGGCCTAGGACCACAAAGAGCAGGAGAACCTGGGCAGACTTATTGTTCACTCCTGTAACACAAGGGCAAATAGCATTAAAATGGCATTCGAAGTGAAAGGCTGCTTGCCTGTCCAGCATTCACAGGGTTCAGAAGCCCCAGTGTTAGTGAAAAAAATAAAGTGAACCTATAATCTGGGGACTGTAATCGATGTTACCACATCGGAAAACTGCCTTGGACAATGGAAGCAGAGGCAGGAAGGAGCACCTGGGGTTCAAGGCCAGCAGCCCAAGGCAAACAGTGATTCCCTCACTGTCTCAGAAAAACAAAACAAGTTGAAGGTTACATTCTCCATACTACAGCTCACAGCATCCATCAATTCAACTGCCAAGAGTCAATCTCAGTCCTTTACATTTTATTTAATTCTTGGAAATTCCCCCATTAGGTGTAATTGTAAAATAAAGTAAGAGATGGTTGACTAAAAATGTATTTTGGAGGACATTAGTATCTATCATAGAAACAGAAGGAAAACGCAAAAATTGGAATGTTCATTTTATGTCTTCTTTGACTGTTCCATCACTGATGTCACAGGAGGGGCTGGAGCTCAGTGGGAAGAGCACTGACTGCTCTTCCAGAGGACCAGGCTTTAATTCCCAGGACCCATGAGGTAGCTCACAACCTTCTATCACTCCAGTTCCATGGAGATCTGATGCCCTCTTCCAGCCTCTGAGAGCACCAGGCATGCAAATGGAACACAGACACACTTGTAGGTGAACAGCCATACGTATAAAATAATAAAATAGTGATTAACACTGTAACAGTTGTCGCATATGTTCACATATGTGACATACTGTACTCTGTCACTAGGTTGTCTCCTAACTTCCTGTTTCAGAGCAAATACCTGCATTTTAAAGGGTCAACAGGGGTGATACAGGAGAAAGGTCCATCTGTCTCTAAGTCACGGAAGCCTTCTGTGTTTGTACATGCAGTTCCTCTTTCTTAGCCAACAAGCTATCCCAGAGACAGTAACAGAAAGTGTAAATGCCACAAAAAACCTCAGCAAAGACACAGACACAGATGTGGAAGGTCTTTGTTCCCTGACATCATGAGCTCAGCACAGCATGCACAAAATACAGATTCGACAAATTTTGCATAGCCTAGGTCTCAGTGGGCAGCAGTTCCTCAAAAAAAAAGCCCCCACACCCCCACACAACACTTACCTGAACCAAAAAAGTCCTAAATGGGTAGGAACAACCTCTGGGCTCTTCAGGTAGTTCTCTGGGGATACTACGTAAATGGAGGTAGGCAGAAATCCTGCTAGCCTGAATGGCCACCAAATTGCTACCAATCCGTAAAACAGTGGGAAAACAGACCAGCAAGTTACCCTTTCACTTAAACAACTTTGTGAATCCCACCCAAGCAAGCCTCTTCCTGCCACACAATAGGCCAACGAAACACATCCTTCTCTCAATCTCGGCTTCTTTAATGTTGAGATAGATAACTCATAACATCATTACTGTTACAACTAGGTAACAAGAGATACATGTTTGCAACTTACTAAGAGAAAAATAAGTTAGATTTATTCACACTGACAGGCTTGATACCTTCTCATCTTACTGAGGAACATAAATTAGGAGTTGAATAAAATTACTCAGGAAAGTCTCACTTTCAGCCTAGAAACAGCCTCTCTGTGACTCAGGCAGAAGTGTTAATGCTGAGGTATGGAATGAATTCCAAGGTGAGAAGGGACATGCGAGTTCTTTCTCCACTTGCAGAATTGGTGAGGAGCAGACAACAGCATGTTACTAGTAACCATTGGGGTAGTTTGGTGCCTGTTACTAGTAAGTGTGGGAGTAGTTTGGTGCATCTCATGGGATCCCTGAGTCCAATGGTGAAAGACAGTAGAGTTCAGATTTGATGTGACACACAGGGGAAATAGAAGATGAATTTCTATTCATCTTCTGACAGACAGGATACAAACACTGTTTATCTAAGACTGGCATCTTAGCAACAATGTGCACGAAGCAGGCAATAACTCAGAAAGGTTACTTCATCACTCGAAAGGATGGCCCCAGTGCAGTGGAGAGAGACACCACTGTATACACAATTGAAGAAGCAAACCTTATGAGGGGCAATGGCAAGGGTTGGCAATGTTCAAGTCAGAACAGGTAGAACCAGACGGTTCTATGGCTTTAAGCAGGGAAGACATCAGATAGCTGGGAAGGAGATTCCTGAGGAAATCTGCTCTTGACATTCCAAAGGTAGACAAAAATTACAACATTCAGTGGAAATCTTAGATGAAAAATTAGATTTCTGCAGAAAATGTCATTGTATAACTTTTTCTGTGAATATAGAAAGTGAAATGTTTAAAAAAGAAAAATAATATATGTCAAATATATGGTATGCCAAGTTAGAATTACTTTTTAAAATCATGTCAAACTAGGCTATACTAAAGTCCATCTTAATAATCACATTTCCAAAAATAGTAGAGATGGATTGAATTGTCTTGTTCAGCATAACTCATGGAAAACTCCTGAGACTATTTTACATGATTCTTTAATGTACATATTTATTTAATATAAAGACTATCATTTCTATTTTACAGGCGAGGAAAGTATGAGGCATAGTTCACAGGTGTCAACAGAAAATCTTAGTGAATGGAACGATTTTGGGCAATGATCAAATCTGGTTAACCATCAGATGGGTGTGTGGGTATTAGTGTATGTGTGTGTATGTATTAGTTTTGTTTAGTGTGTGGGTTTGTTTGTTTATCTCTTTTTCCACCTTTGGGGAACAGGGTCTTGTTATATAGCCTAATATGGCTCTGGACTTGCAGCAACCTCCTGCCTCAGCTTCCTAAGGGCTGGGATTATAGGTATGTGTCACAGCTCTCAGATTATACATATGTTAACAACACTAAACTATCTAGAAGGACCTACAAGGCATCCTTAACTATTTCTGGGGCTTAAAACAACAGGACTATTGTCCCTTATACCCTTCTGCCCAGTGCTTTTTGTTTTATATTGTTCGAGACAGGGTCTCACTATATATCCTTGGCTGGTTTGGAGCTTGCTAGTAGGCCAGGTTAGCCTCAACCTCCTAGAGATCCACCGTCTTATCCTTGGAAATGCTCAGATCATACTGTCATCTATTACTGTTCAACTCAGAAACTAATCTAATCTGGCTTGAATTGGCTATTTTCACCAGCACAGAAATAACCTATCAATTATGATGATGTCATTCATTTATTTAACCTGTATGGGTGTTTTAACTGCAAGGATGTCTGTATACCATGTGCATACATAAGGAGGTGAGAAGATGCCACCAGATCATTTATGACTGGAATTACAGTTGTTTGTGAGCTGCCATGTGGGTGATAGGATTACAGGCTTGTAGTATCATGCCCAGTTAATCTATGGCAGGCCAGTATATCCTCAATGGTGCTGGAAGAAACCCTTCATCCCCTTGTGTATGCCTTTTCTCTTAGGCCCCCTCACAGCAGGAGAAACTAGGAGAAACTTCTCTACTTTAAAGTGAGTCAAAGGGCACTAAGCATCCTGTTTGGGATCCTACAGCTTCCTCTTGATGACAAAGTCCCAAACTTACAATCCTCCTGCCTCAGCGACCCAAGTGCTAGGATTAAGAGTATGTGCCACCATGCCTGCCTAGACAAGCTCCCTTCTCCAGCGTAAATAATAACACACACACTCAAACCCCTCTTAATAACTCTGTATTCTCATGTTCAAAACATGTAACAAAACAGTAGAAGGTAACTTCTAACTGGCTATCCTACTAGAAGAAAGTACAGAAATTATGGAGTATGACAGGCTTGTGTTCAACTACAAGAGCAGGGATGAATAAAGCTGGGTATCATATATAACTCCTATAATCCTCTGTTTTCTCAGCTGAAGTTACAAAGGATACCTAGGTGTTGTAACCAAATACTTGGGAGATGGAATGTGAAGGCAAGTTTGAGGATAACCTGAGGTTAAATGAAGAGGCTGCCTCAAGAAAGAAAAGCAGGCGATGGGGCAGAAAGGAAAGAGATTAAAGAAGATAAACATCACCTCAGAGTTCTGAACTTAGTGAGGAAAAAAATGTACATGAGAAACACAGCACATAAAAAACATATAGGCTACAGCATTCCAGTCAATGTCTGAGGACCACAACATGGATTAAACACACAAGTTACAGTGTTCTAATCAATTTTTCTCCTAGTTCTAACAGATGAAGGTCACCATTGGATTTGTGACATTTTATATTTCTCTTGAAGGCTCTCAATAATGCCATGTTTAGTTCCAAGTTAACTTACCAAGACAGGAGTACAAACCCTGACTTATCCAAGTTAACATGGCAAGATTTATCAGATCACCAAAACTAAAAACAATGGGTATGGCCACATTGTCAGGGTTTATGCCTGTCTTCTTGGAGCCAACCATAACTCCAACTATTATTATTCCTAAGAGAAAGAACCCTAGTTGTTTTTAATGCTGACTTGGAAAATCCATTCCCCAAATACTGAAACACATAGCATGGATAAACAGCACACTGGTTTCAGTTAGAATGCTCAAATAAACTGATTGAGGAAACAAAACATTTTACTGTAAACACTTTGGCAAAATCCCCTAAAACTCTAAAAGATCACAAAACATATTGGTTCAATGTTGCATTGACTATAAAATTAAAACTAAAATTTCTAACTTTAGGAGGTATATACTTTAAATGTACTACAAACATATAGATCAAAGATTTTAATTTTAACCCTTCAAGTGTGAAAATGTTAAAAATAGGGGAGTCCTATTCATGTGCATACTAAAAAAATATGTCATATATTGTAACATAAAATGCTTCTTCTTATTGTCCAGAACAGAGTAAAAGGAAGCAGGAAGTGGGACATGATTATAATTTGAACTCTAGGGCTCAGAACAGAGGATACAAGATACTCCTGGGAGGTCATTTGTTCAGTGGGTAAGAGCACTTGTTCTTACAGGGACCTGGGTTCAGTTCTCTATACCCACTGGACACTCTGGCACACAGACATACGGACACGCAAAGTATGTGCTGACCCTGCAGGTTTATGTATTTCATGCTTAGTCACCAGTCAATGGAACTGTTTGGGGAGAATTAGGAAGGGGAAGAGGGCCTTGTTGGAGGAGGTGTGTCACTGGGAAAGGACTCTGAAGTTTCAACAGCCATTACTCAGGCACAGGCTCTGAGTCTGTTTCTGTGAGTGTGTGTGTGTGTGTGTGTGTGTGTGTGTGTGTGTGTGTGTCTGTATCTCACTGCCTGCTGCTGGTCAGAATGTAAAGCTTTCAGCTACTGCTCAAGTGCCATGCCTGTTTGCTTCAAGCCATAAAAATCAGATTCTAAACTGTAAGTAAGCCCCCAATTAAACACTTTGTTTTATAAGAGTTGGTCATGGTGTTTCTTCATAACAATAGAACAGTAATTAAGACAGTACTTAAAACAACAAAGTCTTAAATATTTGTATAAATATCTATACAAAGGCTAGTTCTATTACAGTTATAACATTTTTTAATGTTTTTCCGCATTTGTATTCTTTTTTACATTTGGAAAAAGTTAATCAGATTCTAAAAATAAAGTAACTTTCAAAGGCCATGGGTATCAATCGGTTCCATTAACTTTTGGGGGTACTAAGTTGTTATTTGCATTCTTTGATGGTAAACTTCACATCCAAACTCTGTGAATAAGCTCACACCACTTACCTGCTTTAAAGCCAAGTTGCCAATGATGAGATTCCACTTCTCAATGGGGGAGTCCATCTTTCCGACATTTACCTGTAAAGAGGATACTTTTATGTTCCATTCAGTTGTCTGTTTTATTTAAACGGAACACAAGGTCTTACAGTACAAAACACACATTTATTAATAAATCTGCTATGTGCAGGCTGTGCTCAGAACAATCCCCAACTCAGCACCGGCCTGCTACGTGACACCCTGCCTGGTCAAGATGAGACAATCGGCTCTTAGGTGACAAGTTACAGTCATGCATCTGCTGGAAGACAGCTGTAACCACATTACCAACTGTCATCCTCATGCCACACTTGGTATACTGAGGCCCAATAGAAACAGTGGTATAATTCTGAGCTGTTGGCACATAATTCCATGGCATAAAAGTAATTTAATTCAAGAGTTACTGCCAAAGAGTGTATATAAACAAATCACTCACGTTTGAGTCATGACTGCAATTCCTAGCAGAGTTCAGTAGGTTCACAGATTTCACTGTGTACCTCCGACTATCAAAACGTATATACAGCTTTCTGGTAAATGGAGGGACACTTTCCAAAACAAGATTAGAATTCACATAGTCTTCTGCTCTGCAAGCCAGATAACTTTCTTTCTCAACTACTCAGGATTAAAAAACAATCATGCAAATGTGCCAAGTTTTTCTAATGTCATAATTTGGAAAGCAATGGACAATCATTAGCAATACACACACACAAGCATGCACAAAATTTATGAATATATCACATTGAGTTAGACTTTATTCTTCATCTACTCATGGGAGATTTCCAAATGTTATAAAAACATCTGCAGGCTGCAATATGGCTCAGCGGTGAAGGTGCTCACTGTTCAAGACTGGCACCATGAGTTTGATTCCTGGAAGTCACACAGTGGAGAAGGGAACAACTCCAGCAAGCTGTCCTGACCTCACACCCACATGGTATGAGTGTGCTCACACATACACATATCTGGTAGGTGATTGCTCACACATACACAAAGACTAAATAATTTAAAGCTTTTAAATTTTTTTTTCACAAGGGCAAGTAAAGGGTTTACAGCTCACGCCAGGCCCTAGCTCAATATCCAGCTCCACAGAAACACATGAAGTTGTTGTTTACAGATAGATTTAACTGTGGATGAACTGGAGCTCTCTCAGTAGCAGCAGAGCAGTGGGGTAAATGTCACATCAAGATGCCATCTATTCAATTTAGAAAACATATTCTACTCTGCAGTCTCCCTCTGGACTTTAGGTCAAAGTATCCCGCTAATGCAAACACTGAGGTTTCTCAGTGCTTTAGAACAATTATTCTTGCTGTCTTTATACTCGTATTTACTAAACCTGAGCTCCTCTTGAGAGAGCAATAATTAAAGAGTGAATCTCCCTCAGAGTTAGAGCTCCAGAGGCAGGCAAAGATTAGTGTTGCAATTTCAGTATCGAGTAGATGTCAATAGCTATAGTTAACAATCTACAATGACTCCAAAGGAAGCCTTACAGATAAAGCCTCCACGGCTGTTAATAAGCAGCAGAGGCTCACACGCTCCAGGGTCCACAGAGACCAAGGCCGGCGGAGTTTTTACATTTCACATTTTCTTTGACAGTTGTGTCTATGTTTTCGATGGTATCTTCTGCGTATGAGATTCTCTCTTCTATCTCTTGTATTCTGTTGGTGATGTTTGCATCTATGACTCCTGATCTTTTTCCTAGGTTTTCTGTCTCCAGGGTAGTCTCCCTTTGAGATTTCTTTATTGTTTCTACTTCCAGTTTTAGATCCTGGATGGTTTTGTGTAATTCCTTCACTTGTTTGGCTCTGTTTTCTTGCATTTCTTTAAGGGCTTCTACCTGTTTACCTGTGTTCTCAAATTCTTTGCGAGTGTTGTTTATGTCCTTTTTAAAGTCCTCTATCATCATCATGAGAAGTGATTTTAATTCTGAATCCTGCTTTTCCGGTGTGATGTGATGTTCAGGACTTGCTATGGTGGGAGAACTGGGTTCTGGTGATGCCATGTAACTTTGGTTTCTCTTGTTTACATTCATACACTTGCCTTTTACCATTTGGTTTGCTCTAGTGCTACCTGCACTCACTGGTTCTGACTGGAACCTGCCTTTCCAGTTATCTTGGTTGTGTCAGAACTCCTTGGGGTCCACATGACTCTATGATCCTGAGCTCCAGCTGCTCTGGATACAGTGGCTCCTCTAGGATATTTCAGGATATGGTGTCTCCACAGTAGTAGACCAGCTAGGTGTTTGCTGTTCTGAATGTATTTGCTCCTCTAGGATGCTTCAGGATATGGTGTCCCCTGCTCTGCAACTCTGTGGGCCGTGTCCTCCCTAGGATGTCTGTAGCTCTAAGGTCCTTGACCTCCCTTGGGTACCTCTGCAGCTCTGTGGTCTGTGCCTGCCCTAGGGTGCCTCTGGACTCAGTTTCCAGAGGGGAGCACATCGGCTGGGAGACTGCTGGAGCCACTGGTATCCGGGCCATAGCGAGTCTATTATATTCTTAAAAAGTCAAAACCTTATTTGTAATTAAAGTTATTGACATCATTAAAGAATAAGTAATTGAATATAAATTGTTTATTTCCAAGTTTTGTTTATCATATGTCCAATATTTTAATTGAGATTGCTCAATTACTAAAAAAATTAAAAACACAAAATTATAAATAGAAAAAATAATATGTATTTTTATGTATATAATAGTGCATTATCATAATATTTATAATTTCAATATTATACATATTATATATAATATATACTTATAATTAATATTATATAATATCTTGTGTTGTATTAAGTATAATAATACATATATAACATATTTATATATGTAGATATAGATTCAGTATTACTTGTTTATTTATAAGTGTTTGCCTGTATGCATGCATACCATAAGCTTGGTGCCTGGAGGCCAGGAGAGGATATCTGATTTCCTGGAACTGGAGTTATGGACTGTTGTGAACTGTCATGCAGTGGGATCGAATGCAAGGAAGTGCTCTTAACCTCTGAGCTGCCTCTCTCAGCTCCTGCCATAACATTCCCTATAATGATAGACCATTTGAGCGTGGTTAAACATCAAATAATGGGTCATAAATCAAACTATGGGATTCTATAATATAAAAGGAGATAGCCATGTGCAGGGCAGTGCACACCTTTAATCCAAGCACACAGAATTAGAGGCAGGAAGATCTGAGTTCAGGGCCAGTCTTGTCTATATAGCAAATCTGAAACACTGTCTGAAAAAACAGCAGTAGGTAATACAGTGTAAACATGGATCCTCTGATATGAACAGATGAGCACTATGTGATAGTCAGATTATAGAAGAGAATACAAAGGATACTCGCTCTACTTTCAGCTCAGCCGACCTCAGACCCTTACACACTCTCAGCATCTGCCCACCCATGCACTGCACACTAATGACACCTGCTAGCTTGGGCTGGCATCAAAGGAGGCAAACATACCGAGGCGTCTGGTGATGAGGGAGAGCAGGTCCACATCCTCAGGGGAGAGAACTCCGAGAACTTTCAGGGCACTGTGTCAGTCAGAATTATTTAGTGTAACTCTGTGACCAGGAAACTTACCAGACAGGAAACCAACCTCCTTGTCACACAGACTCTTCTAAGAAGAGAAAAATAAGTAACACACATAATAGGAAATAGGGAAAAACTTACTGCAGTGGATAATCAAGAAGCCAATGTCATTTCCAAGTTCCCTTTAAGACCAAGAAGCGCAGGGACCAAAATGAAGACTTCTGTCATATTTTTGAACACTGTAAAACAAAGCAATGGCTTCCCTTACCACAGGACATTTCTAAAGCCCGGGGACTCATCCCAACCTCGCTTCTCTTGTTGTTGTCACTGCTATGGAGATAGTGTCTCACCACGTGGCCCTGGGTGACCTGAAAGTCACTTTGTAGACCAGGCTAGCCTCAGACACAGAGACCTTCTTGCTTTGGCTTCCCGAGTGCCTAGGATTAAAGGCTTGGGACAGCACGCTGGCTGCTTCATTGTTTTAATAGACAGCACAGGTTATCTCATCACTGAACATGTTCAGGGATCACCATACCCTCCTGTAATCAGGATCTGAGGACTTTAGACAATTCCAGTGGCATTGGTTCAACATCTGACATCACTACGCCCCACTCTACAGCTAACACCAATAGCTACAATTAAGCCTGACATCCTGAAGCACCTGGGTCTCACTCTCTCACATCTGTTTTTGTTGTTGTTGTTGTGGTTTGTTGGTTGGTTGGTTTGTTTTTGGCAGTCCTCAAGATGAAGTCCACAGCCTGTCACATGTGGGGCAAACACTCTACCACTGAGCTGTATACCAGCCTTTGACAAAGATGACACTGATCATAAAAACATTTCACTGGTATCCTGAATACAGTATAAGACATTTATTCTACAGATAAATTTAGGTTATCATCATCTAACATTCTCACATACATAAAAATATCATTAACTTAAAAATATATCCTTTTGATTATTTAGGAAATAACTCAAAAGAATGGTTACAAATACTCAGGCCTCCATTTTGTAAGACAACCAGAACAAAGTTTGGAATGCCCTTGCACGGTCCTCAAGTCTGCTGTGGTCTACAGCCTTCAAGTAGGTCTCTGACTAGCTGGCTGGCTAGTGACTGGAGTCTCAAAGGCCAGAAAAGACAGACACAGATAGATACTGGAGCTAGTCACCAACTGGCACTGAGCTGCAAGGCCACAGACACCTGGGCAGGCAGCACCCAACTGCACAGTGACTTCATGGCCACACCTATCACAACGGGGCTAGAAGCCTCAGATGCTTCTCAGGAACATCTAAGCCTGTCTTACACTTCCTCTAGAATCAAGGCAGCACTGAATTGATAGAGGACACATGGCCCCACTCCCCACCATACTGGTGACTTTAATGAAGACATTCTGAGTCTTCAATCCTGGAACAGGAAGACTGACCACAAGAAATGACCAGAGGAGAAAGTGATGAGGGTCGGTCGGTAAGACAAGCAGGTACAAAGGCTGCATTTCACTATTCCCTCTTCTTTACTTATGGGAGAAACCTGGTAACTCCTGAGACAGAACACTCTTTCGGCATTGGCTCAAGACCTCAGGTCTCCTGATTCAGAACATGATGAGCGCATGGGTCCTTTATCCGTTTTATATGCTTTGTCCTTCACCACTGGATTATGGTACCGACTTCCTATGGAGTTGCCCCAGGAATCCAGTGACTAGATTAGGTACCACAGTTGGACCTCCATGTTCCAGGGTTGTTACGCACTTGCAAATTCAGCCACTCACAGATGGAAAACACTGAGGGTAGAATGTTACAAGGGCTGGTGATATAGCTCAACTTCCAGAATGGTTCTTGCCTAAATATGCACTATGGCCTAGGTGTGAAGCCCAACACCACAGAAACTGGACATGATGGTACATGATGCAATCCCAGCACTAAGGAGGTACAGGCAGGAGAATCAAAAGTTCGGACTCATCCTCAGATGTACTGAGTTTGAGACCAACCTGGGTTACATGAGATCCCATCACAATGCTGAAAAACAAGCATCTGTACTACTGCTTGCTCTTGCACTCGGTCATGGACCAATACAGTAGACATACAATTTATAAACTCTAGTGGTTTGAATGGGATTGGCCCCCAATTTGCGGATGTTTAGTCCCCAGGTGATAAGCTGTCAGGGAAGGACTAGGACTGGCCTTACTGGAGGAGGTGTGTCACTGGAGATGGGCTTTGAGGTTTCCAAAGTCCCCATCAGGGACAATGTGTTTCTCTTTGCCTGTGCTTGCTTGCTGATCAGCTACATCTCCAGCACCATGCCTGCCTGTGTGCTTCCATGCTCCCTACTCTGATAAGGGGCTTTCCTTCTGAAACTGTAAACAAGCCCACCACTAAGTGCTTCTTTTATAGGACCTGCTGTGGTCATAGTGTCTGTCTGCAGCAATAGAATGGTCATTTAAGATGTGCCATTCCTATTATTTCAAGTATTCTAAGAAGTTTGAGAGCTTTTGTGTTAGTTTCTGTGGCACTGAGGACTGAACAAAGTGTTTCATGTTTGCTGTAATAAGTGGTCCACCACTGAGACATCACCCCACTGTTTTCACTTATTTTGAGACAGAGTCACTAAGTTGCCAAGACAGATCTCAAATTTGTAATCCTCCTGCCTCACTGTCTAGAGTAGTTGGGATCATAGGCCTGTGCAACCAGACACAGACACAGATCTAAATTAGAGAGAGAAGCTGGGCTGTGGTGGTGTACACCTTTAACCCCAACCCTCTTGGGGCAGAGTCCATTGGATCTCCTTGACTTCAAAGCCAGCCTGGTCTACATAATAAGTTCCAGGACAGCCAGGTTTACATCGTGAAGCCCTGTCTCCATAAAGGAGAGGAGTGGGAAAGAGAATATAAATCAGAAGCTGCACTTTCCCTAACATCCCTGGTGATTTGCTTACACCATCAAGTGTGAGAAGCACTTTCTAATACATTTGATAATCTGGTCTGTCCTCATGAGACCAAACGTGAATATACATTTGTACATAAATGGTGTGAATACACACACTCCTCCTAGTCAAAGTGGGAACAGTGGGGGACAACTTGGAACAATCTACTAAAAAAGCAGCAGCACACGCCCTACAAGCTAAGAACTGCACCATAAGTACATACCCTGAAGAAACCCTGTGCTTTACACAAGAGACACACAGAGACACAGAGACAGGAACACATTGGGATGGCTCGATAAGAAGATTCAATACAAGTTGCATGATAGTGGTTTTGTTTGAGCAATGGTATAAAAGTGTGGGGTCCTTCAAGGGTAGGGGTGAAGTGTAGGGTCAAGTGAAGGGGTCCTTCAACTGTTTGTTTCTTAAGCTTTATGGTCTGTGCAAGCATGTACTACTGTTCTTTGAGTTGTGCAAACATCTTTAAAAAGCCCATTAGTTAACAGAACTTGTTGCTCCTGTGAAGAACCCAGGTTCAACTCCAGCTCCAACATGGCTGCTCACAACCACCTGTAACTCCAGATCCAGGGGGATCCAACACCCTCTTCTGATCATGGAACACAAGACCCACACACCGTGCACATGTATGTATATACATGTAGATAAAACACTTACAACTGTAAGTTGTTCTAGTCTGAGTGGTGCTGTGGTAGATCTTATCATTAGTCTCCCTTCCTATGAGAGGAGGATGATCTCTACCTGTTGCCATGGTTTCCTGGACACTGAGGAGGATGACACATCTTCATCTCCACTGGCATCTGGTCTAGCCATATGATTCATTTTGGCTGCTGGAAAGGCAGCCACCACACATACCAGGAGGAGTAAGACAGCTGACCCACCCCACATGTGCACTGTCTTTCCTCCAGGGCAGTGTCTCCCACATACTGAGCAACTGCAGGTTACAATCCATGGTCAAGAGTTTTAAAAACAGTTTCCAAAGACCTGAATCTCAAAACCAGAACAGTTTCTTCTGAAATTTTATCAAGTTGAAAGCACTTCCTGGGGCCAGTTAGATGACTCAACAGATAAAGGTGATTTGTAGCCTGGGAAAGGGAGCCCTGAGGACTCTGAGTTCAATCCATGGAACCCACGGAAATGTTAAAAGAGAGAATCACCTCCATGAAACTGAGCTCTGACCTTCACACACATGATGATGATGAGGATGATGAGGATGAAGAAGAGGAAGGGGAAGAAGAATTAATAATAGTTTTTAAAAGTTAAAAATGCTACACATTTAGGTTTATGGAAAAATTTATTCTATGTTCCCCGGAAGGCTCACTACAGCTTACACTGAAAGAGTTGTGTCAGGGTAACAGTCTTAACAGAAATAAATTAATACTGGGCACTCTGTTATGAAAGCAATTTGAATCAAGAGAATTTAGCATCGATGCTAAAATTGAGTCTCTGTAACAGTAGAAGTGTGTGGGGCCTGGTGTCCTGCACTCTGAATCCTGCCTCTCTCCAGGCCTGCGCTCTGCTCCTTCCAAGTCAGCATTCAGAAGAGGCGTGCCAATCTAAACTCACCTGATCACACACAAATGACCTCCTCGGTCTATTTAAAAGATCGTAACTCCTTTAATAATACCCACTAAGTGCTTCATTGTGTAGTAGGTTCTGATGACAAGGATTGGCTCTATTTAATTTGCTTTATGTAGTGACCAAACAGCAGATAATGCCATGTCTGCCCAGTTCTCCTTTAACAACCCAAATTAAATTAAATATAAGTCCTCCCCCACCTCCCTCTCTCCCTTCCTCTCTTCCTCCAGCCATCCATCTCTACTTCTCTCTGTACCTCCCTCCTTCTTCCTCTCCCTTCTCCCCAAGACAAAGTCTCACAATATAGCCCAGGCTGGCCAGAAACTATGCCTAGAATTCATGTTGGGATTAAAGCTATACACCACCAGGCCCAGACCGTTTCTTATTTTTAACTCTTTGACTTTATCATTCTTATCCACTGGACTCCCTACAGTGCTTCTCTAGGTTACCTAAAGGAACCGAATCTGGTGTGTGTGTGTGTGTGTGTGTGTGTGTGTGTGTGTGTGTGTGTGTGTGTGTTTGTGTGTGTGTGTGTGTTCTCCTGAATTGAACTCAGGTCCTTGTGCATTCTAGGTAAGCAATCTATCAGTGTAGCTGCCTATGGCCACAGAAAAACTGGAATCACCTGAAAAAATGCTGGAAATGAAAAGGGGTACTGAGAGGGGAGCATGAAGCCAAGACAAAGTTTTCTGATCAAGGCTCAAATTTTAATATTCAGCTCTTCTATTTAAAAGGAAAGCCCCACCGAACCCATCCTTTGTTTGGGCCAGAGAACCCTGCTTTGTCTCAGCCAAATTATGTCTCAAGGCAAGCTCAGTGGGCAGTCTATTCTTCTAAGTTCCTGTAGGAAGTTGTACGTGCAGCCAAGGTGGCCAACTCTACCTAGGTTCTATTATTAGGTCTCTTGTGGTATACAAGGATTCTGATAATACTGAGGTCTAAGTTTTTATGATTAAAAACTTTCATTAGAAGAAATGGGGGGACGTAGAGTGAAAAATTATAAAGACCATTTTATGAAATATATATAGGCTTTTTCTTTATCCTAGACCTGAACAAAAGAATGCAGGTTCCAGAAGACGGAACTGAATGTAAGATTTCAGGCCCTCAAGCTTCAGGGAAAAGAACCCATCTGTGGGTAGGGAAGGCCCAAAGTAGGAAGACACATTCCTGACCACAAAAAAAGATACAAGTCATATAGGTGGGGCTATGGCTGGAGCAAGTGAGAAATAGTTAACCTGATTAATAGTTGGTAATGATTAATAGTTGGTAATGACAGGGTAGGGCACAGTGACATGGTAAAACTACATTCTTGAGAAGAATGAGTGTGCAGAGTGATTTTCACATGGCTCTAAATCATTTGGGGTGTGTTCCTCTGAAATGTTCCACTATTTTTATGTTATGTATCCTTGACAAACCCTCACCCCCCCTTCCCACTCCCCTGGTTTGTGGTTTACCCCTTTAAAAACCCTCCTCAGACTGACTGGCTTCATCAAACTCTACTCCTGTGTGAGTGTGCAGTTTGACCGCTGGCTGCCAGCTCTCTTCCCTAATAAACCTCTGCTGATTGCATCCAGGTATGGTGTCTTGGAGTTTGTTGGTGGCCATGACTTCCCGAGACTTGAGTAAGGGTCTCCTGAGTTTGGGGGTCTTCATTGGGAGATGGCTCTACCAATCTTCCACACTGTCACCACAAGGCTGGGCATTGCCCAGACCATCCTGACAACCACTTCGGCTCGGTACAAGTGAGACTCTAAATGCTCAGATTATCCAAAGGCTTATATATTTGGTAATGATCAATAACAAGATGCCCACTGAATCAGTGGTATAACCCAATACCCAATGTAAGTAGTTCCTGGCTCCCAAAGGTTAATACCCAGTATGGTGCTGGGGATGGTGACACACACCTGTCATCTGAGGCACTAGAAGGGTGAGACTAGACCCTGGTTCAAGGTCAGGCTGTGCTACTTAACAAGACCTCTAAAGACATGGGCTGGGGTATAGCTCAATCTTAGAGTGCTTGTCTATACCATGTCCTGGGTCTCTGGATGCCATGTAACCCTAAAGCAATGTACACACCTTACCCTACAGCAATGTACACAACTTATCCTACAGCAATGTACACACCTTACCCTAACAGCATTTTAGCCAGCTGATTTAAAGGCACACAGAAATGTCAGAGTTACTTACTATTCCCCCTAACACTCTTCCTGCCTGATTATATGGTGACCTCTAAAGTGCAATAGAGACATGGGCTGTCCCACAGAGCACCTGAGTAGGGTTCTCAACACCATACCAAGAGGCTCACACTGCCTGTAATATCAGTTCCAAGGGAGTCCAACGCCTCTAGCCCCAGTGGGCAGCTGCACTCAGATGCACACATACACCATCCCCAAAATGGCCGCTCTCACACTTTCAGAAAGAAGAAAAAACAAATCTTTTTTGTTTTTAAATAAAAGAACAGCATCTCCTTTGGATATGGACGCTAAAATATACAGAGTCAGCATCTAAGAAAAATGTTGATGTTGTTAGCTTCGGCTGCAAACCTACCTAAACTGATTCACGAACTCACAAGGCTGACTTAGGTAACTGGGAGTGATGTCAGCTTTCTTGACAACTTGGGGAAGATTCAAGAAGAGGAAAAGGACAGCCAGCCACCTTACACCACTCTGGCTCTGGCCACTGCACAGACTTGACAAGTTCTCACCACAAGCCACTCAACAGCCAGCCGGTGCCGTCAGACAACATCATAAGGCTGCTATGTCATAAAACGGCATCAAGTTCAGCAGCCTTAAAACTCTGCACAGCTGGAAGGAAGGCTAAACATCTGTAAAACTGTGTTGGATTCCCACCTCTCCCCCACAAAAAAGTGAGGGCAACAAGTCCTTCCTGTGCTAAATCCTTACCACAGAGGTCTTCAAGCGACAGGAGACTCAGAGAAGCTGACTGCACTCTCAGGACTATAATCCCCAGTATTCTCACAAAAAGTGAGAAGCGAGAGATTTTTTTTAAATATATATTTTGAACTTGGGACACAGATACAGCAAACCATGCTAAAAACTGAGGATGTGCACCTGTGGTCTGTTACTCTGGTGGCCAAGGTAGGAAGACTGGTAGAAGACAGAGATCAAGGTAACCCTGGGCAAAATAGCAAAATTCCCTTCTTAAAGGGTGGGAGGGCCCGATGGTGGGCATGCCTGAAATCCCAGTACTGGGTGGAGGGACTGTGAAAACTTCAAGTCTAAACCAAGCTACCTAAATGAACCTACGTCAAAAAAAAAAAAAATCAACAGATAATCAACACAACTGTTAGACCAACTCAAAGTTACTAAGAAAATGTTGACAAATAAACACAGATGTGTCCACAGAAAAAGGACCATCAAACAGGATTCCAGCAAGCACCCTCTGCTAGACTATATCTAGTCCCTATCAAAACAACGCGTGAGATGTGAAGTGCAATCCAAATGTAATCATGCATAAGCAGGTGCTACATGTAAGAAGCAGAGCTGGATGTGGTGCCCAAAGCTTTTAATCCCAGGACTGGGGAGGCAGAGGCAAGCAGATACCTGTGAGTTCAAGGCCAGCCTGATGCACACAGTGAGTTCCAGGACAGTCACCACTACCTAGAGAAACCCTGTCTGAAAAGCCAAAAGAAAGAGATGTGAGCAGGGGGCAGGCAGTCGTGAGAAGGATTTATGCAGCTTCTGAAACGAGGCTTGTAATAGAAAACCAGTTCAATCACAGAACTGTTTGGAAGATGAAAAACAGTTTTTCAGCAACCAAAGGACATACGTCTGTTAAGCTATCTTAGATATTTCATACATATATTCTGTAAAACTGCCAAAATCCCTCTTTCTTTCAACTAAAATGTCAAGTTCATTAATTTCTTGCAGTTTCAGAGACTATTATACCATTTAGCACCTGATACAAAGGCACAGAAAACTTTATTTAGAAACTGTACACAAGGTATTGCTACTGAAGACTTGGAGTGGGCACATGCTGGTTTGTATTTTGTTTTGTTTTTAAGGCTTCATTCTTTCTTTTTTTAAGTGTGTATGTGTTTCTGTGTAAGTGCATGTTTTGGGTGTGCAGTGCCACTGAGCCCAGAATAGGGCACCAGGACCTCTGGAGCTGGAATTACCGGTGGTTGTAAGCTATGCAATGTGGATTCTAGAAACCAAACTCTAGTCCTCTGGGAGAAAACATTCACTCTTAACTTCTGAAGCATCTCAGCAGCCTAATGTTTTGATTTTTTGAGGTAGGGTCTCACTATCTCTCCCTGGCTGGCCTTGAACTCAGATCTCTATCTGATTTGCAACTGCTGGGATTAAGGACATGCAACATTAGACCTGCTGGGCCCATCTTTTGAGATAAAATCTCAGGTAGCCCAGGGTGGTCTTCAAATCTCCAAGGATGCCCTTGAAGCTCTCATGCTCCTGTCTCCACTTCCTAAGTGTTAGAGTCACATCTTGCTAAAAACTGGACTGTTTTGCTTTTCTTTAATGAAAGTCAAAACATCTGGTTTTCCCTTCAGTAAAAAGGAAACTTTCAGCAGAACCCTACAGATTCTATACTTCTAACTTCTTTATTTAAACTTCTATTTTTGTTGTTGTCTGTGATTTCTTAAGCTATGGTCTCACTATATAGCCCTGACTGTCCTGGAACTCGACGAGAGATCCACCTGCCTGCCTCTGCCTCCCATAGCCACCTATACTTCTTTAAACTAACACATAGCCACGTATGGTGGCTCACACCCAGAATCCCAGCACTCAAGTGGGACTACTGTAAATTTGAGGCCAACCTGGGCTACAGTTCAGATAATGCCATAAATAAATAAATAAATAAATAAATAAATAAATAAATAGAAAGAATTATCTGTATTATATACACAAGTGAAATTGCCTAAACAGAAACGTAAAATAAAATCAGTAGTTCTTCTAAGGTGCTTCTGTAATCCCACAAGACGCCATAGTAAAATTAACATGAATCACATCTCTTCATCATTTGTCCAGCTCTTGGAGCCCTAGACAGCCACATGATGAAACTAAGACAGCCATTCATTCACCAGGGTTCCAGTAAGAAGCCTCTGTCACTCAGAAACCATATCAATGTGTACTTTTCTATTTTTCCCTTTTCACATACTCCCTCCAAGTCTTAGAGTTCAATTTTTTCAAAGCAAACCCACTTCTAAAACCACCTTAAAACCTGTACTTGACTCATTGTATAATTAAAATGAGAAGTAATGAAAAAGCTTCTGGAATGGCCAGGTCCAGAGAAGATGCCAACAGGTCAACGTTCAAAATAGAGAAAAAGAGAAAGAAATCGAGAAAGGACAAAGCCAAAATGACAAAGTTTAAAAGAGAAACAAAGCTGTCCCTTTACAAGAAGAGTTCCTTGCTCTGTGTAAAGCTTTCATTTTTATTCTCCAGTTTAAGTTCAAAGATGTCCCATAGAAAGTCATATGCATTTATATGTATGAAAGTGTCATGAATTCCATTATTCTGTAAGCTTGCTAATAAACAATAAATACAATAAGACCTGCTCACTTCCACAGGTCAAATGTCTACTCAGCACTTCCAGGCAGCTGAGAGAGAGAGAGAGCCAGGTCTCATTTCTGTCCTGAACTAGCAGTGCTTCTATCTGACCACGCCCACAGTACCTCAGGACCTCACATCCTTAGGTGGTGAAATGAGAGACGTGGCCTGCTCCCACACGGAAGCAGGTCTAACTCAGACAACCACCTACCAACCTCACCTTCCCAAGCTGGGCCACCTTCACAGTGGCGAGTTCCTTCCGGGGAGATGAAGGAAGCCAGATCTCACCCTGAGCAACTCTGGTTTCTTCAGTCAGCTCTGGTGCTCGAACTCACTGGAAAAGTCTGCATGCAGATAAGGCCAATTGCAGGAACCTCTACATGTGTGGAGTCAGGGAACTACTTTCAAGGGGTTGGTTCTCTCTGTCCACTACAGGGGTTCTGGGGATCAAACTCAGCTTGTCAGGCTTGGTGACCAGAGCCTTCACCTGCTGAGTTACCTCCTGCCTGTTTTGCTTTTGTTTTATTCTTTTGAGATGGGGTCTCTCTCCTTAACCCAGGCTGTCCTCAAACTCATGACTGTCCTCCTGACTCAATCTTTCCAAGTGCTGGAAATACAGAAATAAGCCACCACAGGAGGCTCACTGTGTCATACTTCATGAGACTCAACAAACATGTGCTTAGTTCCTACTCTGAGCCAGGCACCAACTGGTTACAAATGTGTTTAGTCCCTACTATGCACCAGGTATTGTACCAGTTACCAGGTGCAATGTAAACAGGCAGAAGCAAGGTCTTAGACCTTTCTATCTTGGAGCAAAAAAAAAAAAAAGGAAGACAAATGGGGAACCTTTATAAAATGGGACAAAAATAAAGGGAAGATTCTTCAGATCAGACTGGAAGCAGATTTTGGAATGCCTGTATCACTAGGCCAAAAAATCTAAAGTTTCTGACTGAGTTGAGAAAGACAAAGGACCTAAAGAGATCTTCAGGAGACAGCAATCTCACCACTCAGGTCCTGACTAGATCAACAGCCTCTTACTTCCTCTACGATAAACCCAGCTTCCTTAAGAAGGCTAACTGAATCTTAACAACAAGCCCGTAACCCTGTGGCCCAGCAATATCTATGCTCAATACATTCTTGTTTTCTACTTTATTTACCAATGTAGCCCGGGCTGGCCTGGAACTTGCTATAGATAAATGGCCTCAAACTCACAGAGATCTGCCTGCCTCTATCTACCAAGGTCTAAAAGCATGTGTCACCAAGCCTGACCTACTTTAAATTTCAAGACGGGTTGGTCACACAAATCTCTACATTGTTAATAACCTATTAGTAGATGCTTAGAGTTGGAAAGATGACCTAGTGCACTGTGTTCTCCTTAGCGTGGGGCTTATTTTTGTTGTTTTGCTGTGTTTTATTGAGAGGGGGTTTCATGTAGCTCAGGCTTTCCCATACTATAGCTATGTAGGGTGGTTCACTGTTGGTCCTCTTGCTGTCACCCTCCTGAGTCCTGGGACTGCAGAGTGCTAGGGGTGGAATCCAGGACTTCTCAAACACTAGGCAGGCACTCTGCAAACTGAGCTATGCCTGAACCCCTCTTCTTAGTTTTCTTACAGGAGTTTCTTCCCTCATGTAGATGTTGCATCGTGGTTTTGTTTGGTTTGGACTAAAACATGTCTGATCAGTTCCAGTCTCTCCTTTTACCTGGCTACCTACTACTCCACTTAAGATCTCTGCTCTTGAATGTGCGTTCCTCAGCCTTCCAACACCATTTCCTTCTCCACAGCCCAGAGGACTATACACTTCAGCAGTTATCTCCCTAGGTTACAAACTCCATGGACCCAAGGGCTGCCCAACGCCTGCTACCTATCACTCAATAAATAGCTAAAGATGACAGCTAGCAAGAAAGTGGACTTGATGACCTAATTCTTTGCCACATAATGAAATGCACCTCAAATAACTTTTTAAGGCAGTTTAGTTATTTTCAAGGAATATACATCATTGGTTCCTCTTTTAAATGTCAACTAAATTCCTGGGCTAGCCTAAAGACCCCACAACCCACAACTCTGCAAAGGAGAGGATGGCTTTTTTGTTTCCCTTTCTTGGTGACCACCAGTAAGCAGGAGAGAGAACTAAGAGAACGCTTCTCTGGCTGTATCAGTGATCAATGGTCTCTCCAACCGGATCTAAGGCTGAGGTAGGGAGAAAGGTAAGTGTTGTAGAGGGTTCTACCCCAGGCTCTCCTGACTCTCACTGAGTCTCTTCATTGCTTGCATTCCTGGAAGGAGAGTGCTTTTTTGTCATCCAAGTCCCATCATTAAGATCAGGAAAGCCCTGGCTTTCCTTCCTGGAGTTTTTTCAGGTTTTACAATTTCATTTGAGTAACTATATAGGTCACACAACTCTACATTGTTTGGCAACCTATTAGGTGCTTATGGTTGGAAAGATGACCCAGTGTACCTTGTTCTCCTTGGCCTGGGGGTTGTTTTTGTTGTTTCGTTGTGTTTCCTTGAGAACATGTCTCATGTAGCCAAGGCTTTCCCACACTCTATAGCCAAAGAATCAGCTGAGTAAGTAAGAGGTAAGAGGACTCATTTCTTGTACAAGTATGAGGACCTGAGTTTGAATCCTAGACCCTCGACAAAAAGCCAGATGTGTTGAGCTGGAGAGATGGTTCAGCAGTTAAGAGCACTGACTGCTCTTCCAGAGGTCCTGAGTTCAATTCCCAGCAACCACATGGTGGCTCACAACCATCTGTAATGGGGTCTGATGCCCTCTTCTGGTGTGTCTGAAGAGAACAGTGGTGGTGTACTCATACGCATAAAGTAAATATATCTTTTTTTTAAAAGCCATATGTGGCTACACCAGTATGTATAACCCCAATACTATGGAAGACTGAGACAGACTAACCAATAGACCTTGCAACCTGTCAGCAGATACCCAGTTTCAACTAGAGACCCTCTCTCAAGGGAATATATGGCAAGAAGTGACACCGCAAGACACCTGTGTGTAACCACCCAGGCATCTGCTCAGACCACATGCACACAGACACCAAAAAGGGGGGGGGAGAAGAAACCAAATGTGGATTGAATCTTAATTCTCCAGCTAGCTTCTACCAGAAATGAATTCTAGAGTATTTTATCAGTATTTTAAGTCTCACCTGACTTCTTGAGTCTGATCTCAGTTTTTTTCTCTTGATGTGATGTTGAACGCGGGACCCTTATGCCTCAGCCTCCATCCAGAGCAACTGGAGCTACAAGCATTCCACCACACACCCTGCTTGATCTCAACTGTTGCAGCTGCTGAAGACCTGGTATCAATCCAAAGGCCTGGTACATGGTCCTTGAAGCAAGGACCAAGCTATACCCTCAGGCTTGATTTCAATTTTACTTGGCTCTGGAGAGAGAAAGAGGGTAATTAGCTACTGATAAAAGTCAACAGGATTAATTATACTTCCTTCTGGATCTTAAGATAGGTAGGTCATTATGGAGAAGCAAGATGAGACAAAGGAAAGATGGAATGGGCCAGGCACAGCAGCATCTACCTTCAATTCTGGCTCTAGGAAGGCAGAAGCAAGTGGCTTCCTGGGAGTATGAGGTCCCAGCATGGTCCCAGGCCAGCCAGGGCTACAGTGAGAGCCTCTCTGTCTCTATGTCTACCCACTTCCCCCACCCTTTGTGGTACCTCCTAGGCAGGCAGCCATATGTAAAAGAAGATGAATGTCTGCTCCCCAGCCACAGGCTGTTGGAAACTTATTGCAGGGGACCATGAAATGCAACCATTGTACATTTTATGGGAGAAGTGCATGGCCACAGTAGCTGCTCATGCTCTGGGTGAGGAGCGAGGGTTGTGTGATCTGAATCAGTGGTGGGAATGACAAATGAGGTCTTCCCATCATGGCAGTGTGCATGCCCTTCAATCAGAGCATTCTTGTAACAGACCAAGAAGTGGAGAGAGGAAGAGCAAACATGTTTGAGGATGCAGGGTGGATGCCAATCTGAGTTGGTTACTGCAAATTCTTATTGCAAGAAGAGAACAGTTTTCCTGGACTACAACTTGGTGGCTGGGGCTCAAAAGAGTTAATAGGATCTGAAAGTTTTTCATTATGCTGCCATAAAGCCCTTCCTTACACAAAGAAGGAAAGAAGCCTTTAGGACCAAACCAAGAATCAGCATTGTCATTCCACATGTCCTGAACACAAATGTGTTGCTCTGAAGAAACAACACACTAAGACAAATGTGGAGGAGGCAAAGATTGCCAAGAGATAGAAGCTGTGCTCAATGAGAGCTTCCACTTGAGCCAGTTCAAAGTAAGAGTTTAAGACTACATATATGTGTATGCATGTACATACCTGGGTATGTGTGTGGTGTGTGTGTGTGTGTGTGTGTGTGTATATATATACACACACACATATATATATATATATATATATATATATATATATATATATATATATATATAAAGGAGTAGCAAACACTGAGCCAACCTTGGGGAAAAAGGACAAGGAACTGAATGAAGGAAAGCTTTTCCCATTTTTCCTACTCAGATATTTATTTGGAGAAAAATCTCTGGACTTAACTACAATATTACCTTCTAATAATTTCTTATTCTTGCTTTTTTTCTCTCCATCTTCTGATTCCTACATTTTCTTAAATATAGCAACTTTTACTCAAATCTCTAGAACATTCCTCTTTTAATTAACGTTTAATTTTTTTTGGTTTGTTTGTTTTGGTTTTTTTGTTTGTTTTTGAGACATGGTCACTCTATAAAGCCCTGGCTGTAGACCAGGCTGACCTCAAATTCAGAGAGATTATCATGCCTCCGTTTCCACCAAGCCTGGCGAAGCTTTTGGTATTCATTAGATCACTTGGGTGTAGTGAGTTGTTCTGAAGCTGCTTGTTTTGTAATAACAAATACTGTACCCTAAAGCCTGGTTGCTCCCAGACAGGAGAAAAACTATATATAGGCCCAAGTGGTGTTAAGTGTCCTTGCCCTGCAAGTTAATATTGATAGGTGAATAAAGATGCATACAGCATATAGCTGGGCAGAACTGAAATCAGTAGAACATGGAATGCCTGGTCTTGGGGTTGAGAAGAAGACGGAAAGGCATCTTGAGCACATTGACTGAGGTAGTCTCCATGGTCAGGTGGCTCAGTTGGCAAACACGATCTGCTAACAAACCTCCATTTTCATCAGTGACTATTATGGGAGTATGGTATCCCACTGGGGATGTGGCACTATGGGGCAACATTTTTTGAACAGGAAAGTCAGGTCAGCAAGCCAGCCAGCAGCCCTCCTCTGTAGGCTCTCTTTTACTTCCTGACTCCACGGTCATGCCCTCTTTGAGTTACTTCCTTGACTTCTCTTCAAAGATGTCAATGATCAGGATACATGAGCCATATTAAACCTTCTGTGCCCCATGTTACTTTTGGTCATAGTGTCTGTCACCTTGATGTAAAGTAACCTACATGTGTTATGTACACTGGTCCTCATAAGGCAGTGGAAGTTCTGTGGCAGATCATGAAGAAGAAAGGCTGATAGACCCACCCCCGTTGAGAAAGGGGATTGGTGGGCAGAACTTTGGGGGATGGGCAAGCCCTAACTGCCAGAAGCTGTGGTTTAACTTACATTAACTATCCCACGGTCCAAGAAGAGGTACTCAGATACTCTGCCCTTATCTCCACATGACAATTCTCATTCTGTGACAGGGTGATCCCAAGACAGGGTTTTACCGTGTAAACCTGTCTGTCCTGGAACTCCCTCAGTAGACCAGGCTGTCAAAAAACTCAAAGATCCACCTGCCTAAGCCTGCTGGAATTACAAGTGTGTACCACAACAAGGCTTCCTCAAAGCATTTCTAACCATTCAACTACCAAATGTGGAAAGCCCAGGGATTGTCCCCAGCTACCAGGCACAGGGATAGCAGAAGATAAGAAGCAGGCTTAAGGGAACAAATTTCAGATGGGCAGGACAAATACATTTCAGTCATTCTACACAGCGGGGCAATAATCATCCTAAAGCAACCTCTGCTAAGATGTTCAGAGCAACTGCCAGCTTCCTTTGCCCCCAGCACCTTAAGTAGACAGCATGGAGACACACAAAACCCTGAATTTGAGGGAAGTGGGTAGGGAGTCAGTTAAGTTTGGATTCTTTCCAGAGTTAAGTCATAATGTCTCCATATCCTGTGTGCAGGCCCAAGCCTGTTGGCCTTCAAAGTTGAACAGTCAAGAGGCAGAAAGTATTGAGGCTGCACTTGACCTGGCCCATGATGCAGGTCCTGAACTAAATAAAAGTCATCAAGAATGACCTTGAGAAATAATATGAAGCTGGGCTGTGGAAGATCTAGGAGTCCTCCTTTCCTTTCCAAAAGGCTGTCTACAAAGTGGAAACAGGAGTCTGGAGACATTTCTGTCTCCTATTTTTTATAATGAAAACTAGGTATACCAAATACTGAAATTTCACTAAGAGCCTGGACAGAAGGTGGCTTCTGTGCCAGCCGTCACCACACCAGTCAAGGCGTGCAGAGAAAAGAACAACCAGGCTTTGGCCTCAGCCTCTAGAAAGTACTGCTGTAAGGCCTAGTGAAAGAGAGCTGGCATGTGTGTACCGTTCTGCCACCTGGAATGACAGCTGTAAATGAGATTTTCTAGTGTCCAAAATTTTGCTGGATGCACAGCTCCATGCTTCTGAAAATGTGATACCACTGGCCAAGGGAGGACAGACCTGGCTAGATGGGACAGCTCCCACATTCTGCTCCCTAGGAGGCCATATCCAAGCATAGACCTAGGACAGTCCCAATGACCACAATGAGGACTGTGGAAAGATAAGGTAGTTCTCAGTATAGCAGGGTGAAGATACAGGCAGGTGCAAGGAACACCTCAATGATGTTTGTTCTGTGATTATGAAATTGATGCTGCCAGCTTGGTAGTTCTTAATAAAACATAAATTCTGTCCTGTTTGTCCTTCTCCAAGTATCCAGAACAGTTTTTCTCCCTATTCCATTCATGGTTCATAAAAACCCAGCCTTCCCTATGACAGAGGCTAACATCCAGGCCCTGAAGAAGAGTGAAACCTCAGAAGTATACATGGGAAAGGTTATGCTGGAAGTGTCCTCTATCTGTTGTGCCTATAGAAGGAAGAAGGCTGATCTCAAGGAGTGATAGGAAAGTGGGGCTTGACTCAATGGTGTTTTCCTAGAAACAACAACCTGTGAGGATCTGTCACCACTGATGAGACATAGGTTCCCAATCATGAGTTCCACTGTAGATTTCTCCCTCAGGAGGACAATTAACTGTCAAGTCAGGATGCTCCCCACTTTGGAAGAAGACAGATGCAAAGGCTTTCAACGTCTATGAGGCTTCTCCTGCAACTTTCCAAAAATGCTTCCCTCAAAGGGAGAGGGCAATGCCCATGAAGTAAGGAGAAAGCGCTGACTTAGTATGAGACCTCTAGCACATCATATATTTCACATCAAATGCATAATCTCTATCTTTCTTTCTCTCCCTCTCTTTCTCTCTCCCACCCGACTCTCTATCTCTCTCATGCCCCCATCCCTGCCTCTCTCACTGAAGGATAAAATGTGCCTAGAATGTCCCCAGGTTCTCCTGCCTGTGAACCTGGTCTTCAAAGTCACCCACATTGTGGTGCCTGACTCCTATAGCAGGATGTTTTTGGATTTAGGTCTCTGAGCTCAATTCCCTGTTTCATGGCAGTCACAGAAACGTTGCCAGACTGCTGCCTCCCAGAGCACCCAGCCTACTCTGCACTATGTTGAGCTCTTCTGCCCTTTGGTGATCATGAGTTCTTTCCTTTGCTGGGATCCCCAATCTGCAGCTGTGCATTGTTTCTCCTTAGCAACTCCAACATCCAGATGATTCTGTTTAAGTGAGCCATAGACTTCATTAAATCCCCTGGGGTCTACTGCTCTCTAGAAACACCCTGGAGGAATTCCTAAGTGAGTCTTCACATATCACTGGGAACCAGAGAGACTGGAAAAGCTGGCAGGTCTCAGCAAAGCATCCCAGGCTTGCCCTGCAGATTACCCCCTCCGGATTACCATCTCTAGAATGAGGGGCCTCCAGCTGTCCAGCAAGGACAGAATGGTAGGACCACCTTGTGTACATGTAGGAAGATACACAGGTCAAAGTTTCCACTGTATTTAGGGTGTGAGCACAAGAGCAGTGAGATCAGTTCCTGAGAATGCTTTTGACATGGTTCCGGGTTGAGCCCCCATAGAGGATTGCATAGAAAAACTTCAGGAAGAAGGGCTGGATTACAGTTGGAAAATAAGGGGAGGAGCCCTGCACTGAAATGCTGTCTCCTAGCCCTTGTTGACAAGTGGGAGGGAGGGATGACATGGAGTTGATGCATGTTTAGGTCTGAGCTGGGTACTTTGACTTCTATGTTTTAGTATGGACACAGATGCTCTGGCTTTTATATTAAAACAAAAGTTCTCAATAACGAGATTGTTGTAATATGTCCTGCAACTTCCAAGGAGCCCAAGCAAGCATTTTTGAGGAGCAACATACATACTAAGGAAAGCAGGTTCAAATCAGTGGCTGCATAAAGGTCACACAACAAATGAGGTTTCTGGGTCTCTTCATTGTGCAGCCTGCTGCCCACTTTGATCACCTGAACCAATTATTCCTCTCCTGACATCTTCCCAATGTTCTTTTATATAGCCAACACTGCACACTGTCTCCTGACAAATGTCTATTACAATGCCATTGTCAACAGCATTTAGGAGGATGCACATACTGTGGTGAAATTTACATGCTTTGAAGTATTTTGCAGATCACTTATGTCAACTGCATGAAATTCCTAGGATGTCAGCCTGGGAACATTGCCATTTCAAAGAGACTCTATAATTTTCAGTCTGACTTTTGTGCACAGTAGAATTTTGTCTGTCTATGGTGGGCTAGTTTTGTAGACTCAGGTCTGTCCTTATCTCTATAGGGCTGCTTCTGAGCATGGATGGGCTTTGAGAAGGCCTCTTTTTCCTTAATGTGTCCTGGGCTTAAGCCTTCAGCTTTTGTTCAGAGACCAGAGGAAAATGTATTTGCAATTAGTACTCATCAGGTGACACATGAGTGGATTCCCAATGACACCCTTCCCAGGGTTACAGAGGCTGACATTCTCTGGGTCCTCATATGACGGGAACTTCTTTCTATCTGCACTTCAGTGTGTGCTAATCTCCTATCCTAGGGACAAAATATGTCCCTGCCTCCCTACAGGAGGCATGTCTCAACACTATTTCCAGGTGTGAGGGCTGTACCATTTCTATCTGGGGATGATTCAAGGATAGAACTCTTTCAAGCTGCAGGCTGTAAAGGAGCCCTGAAAGACATGCCTTCATCTCTGTTCTGCCTCTTCTATGGCTCCTCTCAGTTTGCAAGCAGTTTGCAACTAGGCTTTTGCCCAAATGCCAAAGGTCCTGCTCCTGAGAGTTTGCTAAAGCTCACAAAAGGGACAGCCACAGAAAAACACCTGAGGGCTTTGCTCTACCTAGGGCTGTCATTCATGGGACAAGAGAAGAAAATGAAAAGCATAGAGAAAATTTTGCCCTATGATATTTCTTCAGGCAGGTGCTGTTCCACACAGAGTGGCCTTAATAGGCATGAACAGGATCAATGCTACTTACTTTATGGGAAAAACTGAAGGAGAAGAAATTGTGGGGCATAGAAAGGTATATGGCCACGGTCCGAGTCTTTGTGAAGGTCCTTTGGCCAAGCCCAAGTTTATGGCATGATGTTTTAATATTAAGTATGTCCCCATTATTTCCTCATTCTCTCCCTTCTGCACAGATGCACAGATATGTGTGTCATACGAAAGTCACAGAAAATAAAAGGC